>NC_060273.1:63372948-63631627 GCF_021613505.1 Equus quagga | reverse complement strand
GTGGACACAGAGGGATGTAGCATAAAGGAGAGTGCTATGGGGGAACCTATTTGCAACCAGGCAGTGGTCAAAAGGAAACGTTTTAGTCTAAGGCTCTTAGAGCCAGAAGGCTCTGTAGAGGTCTCCCACCTGACTGCCTCCAGGTCAGAGGAGGAAATTTAGATGAATCATTTCACTTCTCTGGGCATCAGTTTTCTTATCCGAACAAGGGGGATAAAGACACGCTCTGCACCCCTCCCTCATTGGAGACTATTGTAATGTCTAATAGAATAATCAGAATGTTGTTACCAATGTCTTGGTCCAAAGACACACAGCAAGTTAGAGATAGAGCCAGACTTCGAACTCTGCTCTCCAAGTGAAGGTGTATCATACAACCTCAGCTAACAAAGGAGAGATGTGTTCAGCTGCTTCCAGAGGGACAGGAGCAGGAAAAGCTTACAAGGGAGATTGAGGCTGGCCTCATGCCTAGGTGAATTAAAGCCAGGTAGCAGCTACCCTGTTATTTATACATTCATTCATTCCTCGTTTATTCAGTAACTCTTACGTTATTGAAACTGTGCAAGGTCTGGTGATAGTAAGTCAAATTAGGCATGGTCCTTGCTATGTCTCCCTGAATATTTCCTTTGTCAGAAATATCCTTAACTAGCTGTCACAGTGTGCAAGTAACATGACTGGGTGAAAAAATGACAGCTGCCAGCACAGTGCTAGGCACTTCCCACGTACTACCTCAGAACACAGAAAAAGAAATAGATCTAGAGAGATTTAGTCAATTTCCCAAGGTAAAAGTGTAGCAGGTGGTAGAGCTGGATTCATGACCACTCTTTTTTTTTTTTTTTTTTTTTCTGAGGGGGGTTAGCTCTGAGCTAACATCTGTGCCAATCTTCCTCTATTTTCTATGTGAGTCACCATCACAGCATGGCTGACGAGGGCTGTAGGGATCTGAACTTGAGAACCTGGGCCACCAAAGTGGAACATGCTGAACTTAACCACTACACGATGGAGCATGCCCCCTGATGCCCACTCTTTAAACCACAATGCCACACTGCCTTGAAAAGCACTTCCTTTTGGTAACAGCATTAGGTGGCTGTAAGGCCCTAGGCAAAATGCATATTTGCTTGTGCATGTTCATCAAAGTGTTATTTACAGCAGTGAAAAATAACCTAAAATATTGAATTCTAGTTAAATAAATTATAAAACAATATTTTTGAGGAATATTTAATGTTCTTGGAAAGAGCCATTGATAAAATGCTACTTCATATAGAAAGACATAAATCTTTAAACACTCACTCACATCCACAAATATAGAGAAAAGTATGGAAAGCAATTCACTATTATTTTCAATATTGTTGGGCAGTGGTGTTTTGGAAAATTCTTATTGTTTTTACTTTTTTGAGTTTTCCGTTCTTTCTACATTTTTTTTTTTACTTTTCCCCCTGACATTTTATTGTGACAATTTCAAACATACAGAAAATTTAGAAGAATTTTGCAGTGAATACTCATATACCCATATACCACCTAGATACTACAATTAACATTTTACTGCTCTTGCTTTAGCATATTATCTACTCGTTCCTCTATTTATTCATCTTATTTTTTGATGCATTTCAAAGTAGGTTGTTGGCATCAGTCTACTTCTGCCCAAATACTTCATCATGCATATTGTTAAAATTCAATATTTATTTGTGTGTTTTTTTTCTTTTTTAAAGATGGGCACCTGAGCTAACATCTGTTGCCAATCTTCTTCTTTTTTTTTTCTTCTTCTTCTGAAAGTCCCCCAGTGCATAGTTGTATATTCTAGTTGTAGGTCCTTCTGGCTCTGCTATGTGGGATGCTGCCTCAGCATGGCCTGATGAGCGGTGCCATGTCCACACCCAGGATCCAAAGCAGTGAAACCCTGGGCTGCCGAAGTGGAGTGAGTGAACTTAACCACTTGGCCATGGGGCCAGCCCCATGTACTTTTCTTTCTTATGGAGTAACATTTACTTACGGTGGAATGCACCAATCCACCTGACAAATCCTTATCAAGATACAGAACATTGTTGGGACTGGCCCCAAGGCTGAGTGGTTAAATTTCCACATGCTCCGCTTTGGCAGCCTAGGTTCATGGATTCGGATCCCAAGTGTGGACCTGCTCCACTTGTCAGCCATGCTGTGGAGGCATCCCACATACAAAGTAGAGGAAGACTGGCACCGATGTTAGCTCAGGGCTAATCTTCCTCAAGCAAAAAAAAAAGGAGGAAGACTGGCAACAGATATTAGCTCAGAGCGAATCTTCCTCACACACACACAAAAAAGATACAGAACGTTGTCATCACTCCAGAAAGTTCCCTCATCCCCAGTCAATCTCTGTCCCCAAAGAAACTTCTGCTCCAATTTTTTCCAGCATAGATTAGTTTAGCCTGTTATAGAATTTGACGTGAATGGAATCATACAGTATGTAGTCTTTTGTGTAAGGCTTCTTTTATTCAACATAATGTTTTTGAGATTTGCTCATGCTGTTGTATGTTTCAATAGTTTGTTCCTTTCTGCTGGGGATGGTGTGAAGTATACTACTGTTTGTATTTCCATTCTCCTATTGATAGACTCCTAGGCTATTTCCAGTTTTTGGCGATTATAAATAAAGTTATTATGAACATTACAAGTCTTTTTGTGGACATATGTTTTTCTCCTGGATAAATACCTGGGCATAGGTTTTCTGGGTCACAGGGTAGGAATGTATTTAGTTTTATAAGAAACTGCCAGGCCCTTTCTCAAAAAGTGGCTGTACCATTTTATTCTCTTGCCAACAATGTAAGCAAGTTCTGGTTGCTCCATATCCTTGCCAGTATTTGATGCTATCAGTCTTTTAAAAAATTTTAGCCATTCTGATGGGTGTGTAATGGTATGTCATTGTGGACCACATATTATTTTTATAATCAGAAAAAATAAGTTTTATAAAAAAATGAATACAACTGAAATGATGCCAAGGAAAAGAGAAAAAAAGAAAAATACTAGAAATAAATTTGATAAAACTAACAATGCTCTTCTCTGGGTGATTTATGAATGGATTACTTTCTTGTTCTACATTGCTTTAGTTTCTAAATTGTCCAAAAATAAACTTGTATTCTTTTTATTGTGGAAGAACACATATCTTATTTGTTAAAAAAAAAAAAAGTACCCACGAGTGTTAATACATTAATCGAAGATAGTTCAGTGCTATTTTTGTGCTCAATGACTTTACGTGATAGCTTAAAAAGTGGTGGGTTTTGATGGGCTGTGTTTGGGCCTTACCCATAAAAACTCTGTGAGAATGAGTAAGCTGCTTCCTCTGTCTGGGCTTCAGCTTCTTCCTCTTTTCTTAGAAGTAGATTGGAAAAAGTTATCAGAATAGGTTATCCTCTATCAATTGTAAAGAAAGTATGTGCGAAACTGATAGGCATTTGAGGAAGTGAAAAGTAGGACAAATAAGCTTTGGTGGAGAATGGAGCCTCATTCCTTAGGAGTTTCAAGCTGAATAAAAGAGCCCTTTGCCATGGGACTCATTGGAAAGGTCCAGGGCTACAGGGAGGCTGCAGCGGGAAGTGAGGAGAATGTCAGCTTCAGGGTCAGACAGTCCTGGTTTCAAGTTCAGGCACCACCCTCTTCTTGATCTTTGATCTTGGGCAATTGCTTTCTCTGAGTCTCAGATTCTGCATCTGCTAAATGAACATAATAATACCTTTATCCTCTTAGCGTGTGTGTATGTGTGTATTTTAAATCAGATAGTATTTATAGACATTATCATTTACAGAGGTGCTTGGGACAGTCTTCTGCCTTGGACTGTAGTAACAAGTGACAAAACTAGGGGAGGAGAACTTGAAATAGAAGGAAACGAAAGGGAACCAGAGACAAATTTAGAAATCTAGATGGTGAAGGCTTAGCAGGATGCTAGAAGGTGATCTAATCAAAACTCCCGTTCTTGCAGAGGAGAAAAATAAAGTCTAGGATTGACTCCCCATGGAGATGGTGGCAGGGCCAGTGTTGGAACCCAGGTGATTTATTTTCCAGTCATACCACAAAGCTTCAGCTAACTTTACAATTTGACTCTAGCCTGGTGTCAGTCAGATGAAGCGGAATTTTCCCTGCACATCCCACTAGGACCACTCAGCTTGGAGTTTTCAAGTGCTGTCACCAGCAAGAGAACAGAAACAAGCTCTCCAGGAGACTTGTCACTGGGCGATTTAATTCTTCTCTTCAACTCTTTAAATTTTGCAAGCTCAAGCGATAGGCCTAAAAACCAAGTTGTTGGTCAGCTTAGCTCTGTCCTGGAGCTGTTTGTTGCATTTCACTCTGATTCTTCCCAAGCTCAGGCATCAACTTCCCTGGAAAGTACGTACTGCCCACCGAGCGATTTTCTGCGTATTAATTTCATCCATGAGAAGTTTCCTCCATTGCCCTGGGTTGCAGCCCAGAGACTTACTGTCTGACAGTGGTGTGATTTTCCGTCACTTTCAAAGGAGGACTAGTATCCCTGCCGTGCTGATTTGCCCCCATGAGTTTCTTTCAAGGTTGTTTGCCACTGATTGGGTGGCGTTAGCGTGCTTCTCTGCTTAATCTCAGAGAAAAAAATTTCTTTTCACAAAGTTAAAAACTAAGAACTTGGAATCCCTCCTTTCAGACCTTCAGTTTTTGGTCTGTAGAAAGATTTCAGCACTCTCTTGGGCGATTTTACTGGCTGAGAAAAAGAAAAGAAAAGAAAGATCAAGATCTAGCTTGAGTCTTCTCCTGCTCCTTGACCTGAATATCTATAAAAAGTCTTCTCTCCCTGCATGCCGCATTCCTCTCTGACTTTGCAAAGGGGTGCTCATGAGTCAGCACTCTGCCTTGGAGCTCTTGAGACAGGAAATAACATAAAGCTATCCAAGGGAAGACTGTTCTCACAGGAGGGTTTTTACTCCAGCCTCATTCAAAAAATAATGACCCTTTTGTGAGCAAATCTCTTGGGAAACATCTAGCCTAGTTTTCTAAGATGTTGGATGGTGGTTAGAGGAGTGAGCGGACTTTGGAACACTATGAAGACTGACTCTGGATCCATCTTTCCTTAAATATCTCTTAGGATCAGGATTAGCTTCATGCTGGAAGGAACAATTTCTACCAAGTTCCTTCAACCCAAGGCATAGAAAACACAGAAGAAATATTGATGCATTCTTGCACTTTCCAACACAAATGTATTTCATAGAATCCTTGCTGCTATAAAGAAATTCTTTGAAAGCAAAATGTAAGAGATCTTTGTTTATAGAAAAGTCCTTTCTTCCCTCAGCTAAGGGCTCCTTGTTTTTTTGCTATCTCCACTGCATCCCTGGCCTGCTTTGTTTATGTCACAAAGTCAATATTGTACTCCACCTACTGACGTTCACTATGGTAGGGAAGATGGAGTTGTAGGTTGCGATCCCAAAGGGGATGTGGTGGACTAGAAAGGCCTGGAGCTCAGTCCGGTGTCATAAATTCAGGCTCTGGTTTTGCTAATGACTTCTCAGACCTCAACATCACCAATCATATCTAAGAAAAAAGTTTTACATGTCATAATGCATGCGAGACAGTTAACACGGTCAAGGCACAGAGTGAGCACCCAGTAAATTCTAGCTGTAGTGGGCAGGAAAGTTTGTTTTACCAAATGCTTTCTTCCTTAATAGGTGCATGTGGCAGGGAGACTGTACTCCTTTAAGATGATGAGAAATAGGGCTGCTGAAAGGGGACCAGGATATATATATATGCAGAACTGCACATTTATTGAAGATGCATATTGACTAGTTCTTTTCCTGAGGGCTTCCTCTTTCGCTGTGGGTCAGTGTGTGATATAGTAGAAAAGTAGTAGACTTCAAGTAAGATAGATTTGGGCTCCAGATTGTATTCTACTGATTTTAGTCATGCAACGTTGTGTAAGTTACTTAAAAATACTCCTCTTACAGGTTTAGTAGAGTGCCCTAAATGTTTTCTGCCCTTCCCTGCCTTCCATACCTGATGCTGAGAGAACTAGGCGGGAGCACTGGAAATGACTCCATTCTCTGTGTGAAACCAGCCCTGAAGAAGCAATTAAGGCAGCCCAAGGTGTTGGCAGAAGCCTAATAAACCTCATGGGTGTGTTATTTGGGGTTGCTAACCTTCCTCACAATTGGACTCTTCTATTCACAGATTAGCACCAATAATAAGCCCCATTGAAGAGAATGACTCTAATGGGTTCCTAGTTGTTGCTTTGGGATCAAAGTTGACCATCTATTCTGAGAATGGTCTGTTTGAGGTTGTGTCTACTGTTTGCTCAAGTGAACTGATAAATAAGTGGAAAATTCACTTCACATCCTGGTTGTTGGGTCTGTGCAAAGCCCGCCCAAGCAA
This sequence comes from Equus quagga, assembly GCF_021613505.1. Classification (NCBI taxonomy): domain Eukaryota; kingdom Metazoa; phylum Chordata; class Mammalia; order Perissodactyla; family Equidae; genus Equus; species Equus quagga. The sequence continues at coordinate 63,625,276 of NC_060273.1, read as the reverse complement.
TCTGGCTGGTTTTCATCTATAAACTCATAGAGTGTTTTGGCCCCATATGGATACTGCCTTCTTGTGCAGGTTTGTGCACGTGTGTTTGTATGAGTCTCTCTTTGTATGTAGAGAGAGTGTATGTGTGAGTACAAATTTAAAACCATGATGCAGACAAATGAAGACACTTAGAGAAAGAAACCAGCCAAAGGCCCAAGTAGAAATTTGCTTGTGTGGCTGATCTCTCCTGCATTAGTGTAACTTAAAAAGCGTAAGGCAAACATTTTGGCTTAATGAACACGACCTGTCATAAATTCTAACGATTTAGGAGGAAAACAAATGATGAGAAGATTCAGCCCCAAGACTGAGGATATTCCACACCTTTCTCTTTAGGCAATTAATACAAGAAGGATATCCAAGTCAGTTACTGTTTTGGTCAAGGGTCATTGTATAATTTTTTTCTTGATTTGTAGACTCTTTTGATTAGTCCTTTGTATTCTTTATTGTGGTAAAATATACATAACATAACATTGACCATTTTAGCCTTTTTTTTTGAGGAGGAGGATTAGCCCGGAGCTAACATCTGCCTCCAATCCTCCTCTTTTTTTGCTGAGGAAGACTGGCCCTGAGCTAACATCCGTGCCCATCTGCCTCTACTTTATATGTGGGACGACCACCACAGCATGGCTTTCGGAATGGTGCCATGATAGCACCTGGGATCCGAACCGGCGAACCCTGGGCCGCCAAAGTGGAACATGCACGCTTAAGCACTGTGCCGCTGGGCCGGCCCCCATTTTAGTCATTTTTAAGTGTATAGTTCAGTGGCATTAAGTACATTCATATTGTTGTGTAACCATCATCACCATCCATCTCCAGAACTTTTTCATCTTCCCAAACTGAAGCTCATTCAATCCTTCAGATTTTTAAGAGACAGCGAGTTACAGATTTTGGTACAGTCTATACCTTATTTACATGAGGACTTATCACAGGAAACAGCACATCCTTTCTATTACTGAAATGACTCAACTGAATAAATAAGTGGTGTTAACTGATTACTGACAATGAACCAAGTACTATGCTGGGGATGATGTTGAACAAACCAGACAAAATCTTGCCATGTCAGATCTTACGGATTGTTTTCTTCTTGTGACGGGCAGAATAATGGCCCTCCAAAGGAGTCCATGGCCCGATCCCTGGAACCTGTGACTATGTGACTTTACATGGGCAGAAGGGGACTTTGAGATGTGATTAAGAATCTTTTTTTTCTTTTATCTTTACATCGAGGTAAAAAAAAAAGCACATTATGGATGTGGGACAAGGATCTTGAATTGAGGAGATTATCCTGGATTATCTGGGTGGACCCAATGTAATTACCAGGATTCTTATAAGGGAAAGAGGGAGGCAGAGACTCAGAAAAGGAGATGAGACAGCAGAACAGAGTGATGGGAAGGGGGCCATGAGCCAAGGAAGGTGGGCAGCCTCTAGAAGCTGGAAAAGGCAAGGAATGGATCCTTTCCTAGAGTCTCCAGAAGGAATGCAGCCTTCTCGACACTTTGGCTTCAGCCTGTAAGATTCATTTTGGACTTCTGATCCACAGAACTGTAAGAAAATAAATTTGTGCTGTTTTAAGCCACTAAGTTTGTGGTAATTTGTTATAGCAGCAATAGAAAACTAATACACTTGTCTTTTTGCTTAGTTTTAAGTTAAAGTGTTTCTTTCTTTTTTTTTTTTTTTGGTGAGGAGGATTGGCCCTGAGCTGACATCTGTTGCCAGTCTTCCTCTTTTTTCTTTTTTTTGGCTTGAGGAAGATTGTCCCTGAGCTAACATTGGTACCAATTTTCCTATGTTTTGTATAGGAGATGCTGCCACATCATGGCCTGATGAGCGATGTGTAGGTCAGTGCCCAGGATCCAAACCTGCAAACTCTGGGCCACCACCAAAGCAGAGCATGTGAGCTTAAACACAGTGCCCCAAGGCTGGCCCCTAGGGGGTTTCTTTGTTGTGAGTTTTGCCTAGTTGATTCGGCAAAGTGTGAAGTTTTTCCAGAACACAGAATTGTGTTTACTCCAGAAGCCCTGCCTGCCCCATGTCATTAGGCCTGTGCGTGGACTTTCAACAGGCTGTAACTCGTATTTAATTCATCTCTATTTTCTCACCTCCTAGCACCATGCTGGGTACACTAAAAGTCTAGCACTCAATCTAGGAGACATCCTACACTTGGCTCAGGCCCTTTCTGCAAACAGAGCAACTGTACTATTACTTTACAGATGTGTAATCACTTTGCCTACAGTAAAAATGGTTGCTACCAAATGCTGGTAGTGTATTCACATGTGCTGTATACTAAACTATAAGATATGTGATTTTTCTGAGACCCAGATAAAAGGCATAAATATTCTATGCAGGAGTCTTTCTTACATTAAAAGGAAAATCTTTGACAATTCTAAACTCTCAATATTTGCCTAGTCTTGTGTGTGTCTGAAATAATAATCCGTATCCTTTTTGCTGGATAATTCCCTCTCGAAAATGGAGAATGATATTTTTCAAGCTTTCAGACTTCATTCTGCGGCCTCCCTCTCCAATGTGCTGGGCAGAGAGGTCAGGGCTGAGTGGGTAAAAGAGTAAATAGCTACCAGTCTTCGGAAGAATAGAACATGAGCATGAGAATGGGAACTCCATGTTCTCTGCTTTCTTGACCTAAGACCAAAGAAGAAGTGATTCTTCCATTTGTCTGATTTTAAGACATCCTCATAAAAGTATCTTTTTAAAAAACTCTGGGGGCCACCAGGTGGCATAGTGGTTCAGTTTGCGTGCTCCGCTTCAGCAGCCTGGGGCTTGCCGGTTCCGATCCTGGGCGTGGACCTACACACCGCTCATCAAGCCATGCTGTGGCAGCATCTCACATAAAATAGAGGAAGATTGGTACAGACGTTAGCTCCGTGACAATCTTCCTCCAGCAAGAAGAGGAAGATTGACAACAGATGTTAGCTCAGGGCCGGTCTTCCTCATCAAAAAAAAAAAAAAAAGAAAGAAAATAAATAAATCTGAGGTGCCAGCTGAACATGTCTGTTTCATGTTAGAAATGAAATCTAAGGAATAGAAAGTTGAACCTTTAAAATGCCTTAAAAGGCCCTTCATTACCTGGGTGACCCTTTTCCCTGCCTGTCCAGCTTCTTCTCTCAACATTTTGCCTCCTAATCTTCCAGCCTTCTGAATTTTGTCTTAGCTTGTCCCTGACTAAGGCTGCACGATTCTTTTTTCTCCCTCTTGTCGCCCTACCTTGGCCTTACTGACTCCTACACAACCTTCAACCTAGAGGCTGCTTCCTCAGATTAGCTTTCTCTGATTGCACACATTCTGAACGTAGGTCTTACACACTGTATTATTGATGCTCATTTACCTGTCTGTCTCCCCCACTAGACTGTAAGCTCCATGAAGGTGTGTTGCTTGGGGGGCTGCGTCCACTGTCCATCGTTTTCCCCACCATGTTTGGCACTTCCTTCTAACAGACTGGCCCTCTGCCCGCAGGCCAAATCTACCTCCGTCAACCTTTTATGTACCACCATTTGTTTTAATTGCACAGTTGTACATGACTGAGCAAACGGCAGACGGGTACCTGTAATCAAACAGTCGGGAGATTGTAAGCACTTCCGTTCATTCCTGGAGCAGTCACCGAGCCTTGACAATAGGCAATTTAAATTCTGGACAATGAGTTTTCAAGCTGCTTCAACAGCTACATTTTGAGAAGAGCGGAAAACCCCCGACCCTTTGATAATTAGACTGAATCAGTTTTCATAATTCTACTTTATGCACTAGAATGGTTAGCAAACTTCATTACCAGCAGCCTGATGAGAATGCTTTTAGCTTCTAATATAGATCTTGTAAGTAATTTCGGTAAGCAACCGAACTACGGCCACTCTGCACAGCAGTGTTTCTTAGACAAGATGATCTTACAGTTTCATCATTATAAATAATTTCAAAGTAGGTGCAGGAAAGAGCTTACAATTGCATCTTGTCTATGTATGTTTGATCCAGAGAAAGGACAGCTGATGGCCACGTTTGAAAGCAGCCACCATAAACCCCTGTAACCCAGGAAGCCTGCATTTGCTGAACTTGTAAACTGATATCTTTTCTTTTGCTCTGCGTATCTGGAACATTGCCAGAATCTAAAACACTCTTACTAATTAAGGGGAATGTACCCAGAAAAGACGTGTGACTTACTATCTGATGGAGCACCCTGGGCTTCCCCTTTTGTAACACTGATAAATTATTCCTTCAATGTCTCTTTAACCCACAGTAGCCTGAAAGCTCCATCAAGGCAGAATTCATTTCTGTCTTTGCCACTGAATCCCCAGCACACGAAAGTAGACATTTCACAAATATTTATTGGATGGAGTAGTGAATGACACGGATGAATAAACTTCCATAGGTATATATTGGTATATACATTGTTTTATCCTTGGAAGCTCAACCTAACTCTGTTCTGAGTTAGAACTCTATAGCTTATTTGGAAAATTGCTTTGTATCCTGTGTCAGTTACAATGGCTACATAATAAACCATCCCAAAACTTATGATTACCCCTCAACAACATTTATTTTGCTCACAAATCTGTCGTCTGAACAGGGCTCAGTGGAGAAGGCTCATTTCTGCTCTACTTGGTGCTGGCTGGGGCAGCTTGGTGGTTGGAGAGTGAGATCATTCAAAAGCTGCTCCCAGCCTAGGCTAGGAATCCTGAACACCAGGGGCTGGGGCAGCCAGGGCTCTTCTCTAACTCTGGGTGGTCTCTTCATGTAATCTCTCCAGCATGGTGGCTTCAGGGTAATTGGACCTTGCATATGACGGCTCGGGGCTCCAGAGATGCATGTTCTGAGGAGAGAGAAAAAGCCAAGTAAAAGTTGTGCAGCTTTGTATGACCTAGCCGCCTAAGACTCATGGCATTACTTCTGCTGCATTCTCTTCCTTTGAAGAAGTCACTGCGACCAGCCTGTACTCAAGGGGAGGTTGAATTAGACTCTACACTTTGTGGGAGAAGTGTCAATGAACTTGCAAACAAGTTTTAAAACGGTCACTCACCCAATCACTGTTCCGGGAGTTTTGCAAAATCTATAAAGTCAAAATCAATAAAGTTGAGGCTTGAACCCTTCTTCTGAGGAGATAAGAACTCCTGCAGAGAAGTAAAACTAGAATAGCATTGTCGCTTCTTACGTACAGGGATGACAGTGAGGAGTTTGGATGAGGACCCTTCTCACTCCAACGTAAGGCAAAGCATTATCACTCCTCCAAAGGGTGCAATTTTGGGGGGCATTTCTGTTCGTTGAATGCATGCAAGTGGGACTCTTATAAAGGGAGAAGAGGTATAACAGGCAAAGACGATGTAGATGTTAGTAGGCACATGATTTTCTGTACCCTCACTGCTTCCTTGTTCTGTCTGGCCTTGTTCCAGCAGGCTAGACTTCAGGAAGGCCGCTTAGTGACTTCCCCCTGACCCTCCAGTTGCCCTTTTCAGATATTTTCTTCTTCAACTCCTCCCACAATTGTGCAAAGTATGACTTTGATAATAAACGTAATAACTTCCCTATTCCTAAAACCTTAATAATTTTCCTATGACTGTTATAGCGATAATGGTTCTGTTATCTGATTGAATTCTGACTGATAGAGAAGAAACCAATGTCGTATTTTATTAAAAAACTCCTTTTTTTGGGGACTAAATAGAGTTTGAATAGTTTGTTATTTGCAATATGAAGCCTCAACTTCATATAGATGGCAGCTATAAACCATGTCTATGGGATCTTTTTAATCTAATGGTGCTCCCAGAATACTTTGCATTGACCTCTTTTAAACATCACCAAAGATGGATAAAGTGCAGTTTAATATTATGCAGGACAACATATATTTTTCTTCTGCTACACAAATGGTTGCCAAACTTTTTCTGAAAGAAGCCAAATAGTAAACATTCGAGGCTTTGAGGGTTCCTGTTACAAAGACTCAAGTGTGCTGTAATAGTGTGAAAACAGCCATGGACAAGACTTGATTGAATGGGAGAAGCCGTGTCCAATGAAACTTTATTTACAAACACAGGCTTTGGGCAGGATTTGGCCCCGTGGCTCTTAGTTTGCCAATCAGTGCTCAGAAGCTAGCAGACATTCTGTAAATGTTGACTTGATGGAGGAAAAATGCTCTGTAATAGAAATGATTTTCTGGAAGATCAAAGAGGATAAAACAAGCAGGGGTGTAAACAAAACAAAAGGTGATCTGCCTGAAGTATCAAGTGTGCAACAAAAAAGGATATCAGAGAACCAAAGGAGGAAAGACGGGAGAGGTTATTATCAAAGAAATTGAGATTAAAGTAAAATTGTTTGTGACTTTTTTTTTCTATGTAGTGGTAGGAAATGTGTGTTGCAGAAGATATATTTGTTTCATAAAGTGGAGTGCAAGCAATGACATTTTTTTACATATTCTAAAAATATTAAGCCTAGTTCAGGCCCCCACGTGTCAACGTTGACAAGGCAGACAATACCGGTCATTTGTGTGAACGTGTAAGTGGGTATGCGCCAGTGGGGCCTCCCTTTCCTAGTCTGGTTGGAGATTCATGGCTTATGCAGTCCAGGAAAATGTTGCAGGCACTCAATTTCTGGCACTCAATTCAAAGTGGTCACCATGGTGCCAAAACCTACTGTGGGATTGTTCCTGAGGTTCCCAAGGTCACAGCACTGGGGGCTCAGGCCTCAGCCACTCCTGTGCCTTAGAGGGACTGGGTTTGAGGAGGGCCAACTCTTCCTCATTCCTTATCCCCAGGCAAGAGGAATCTTACTTCAGATTACCCTCAAAGCACCAAGCACCACTCCTCTTTATTTTGGAAAACCCAGATAGTTGCAAACTAGCCGCCCCTGGAATATTTTGTTCAAATCCCCTCTGGGCAGCCAGCTGAGTATTTACAGCCCAATTAACAAAAAGCCCATCTCTCCTGAAGGCCTGACCCTGGGCAAGGGCTTCAGAACCACCTCGTCTGATTTGAGCTTGTAATCAGGGCCCTCCCACCCCCACGTCTATCAGGAAGTTTTCCTTTTGGGCCCCAGAACAAAGATCCGTAAATACCATTCATTCCTTCCTGATAGACAAGAAGAAATAAACACAGAGAAATATCTCAGTAGATTATTGTGCTACAGTAAATTCTCAATAAATCATCACGCTACATATGTAAAATACCTTTTGCTGTTAAAAGAAACTCATGAGAATCAAATGAAACAGGGCATGGGAAATCTAGCTTTCTTTTGTTTCTCACTGTTTGTAGGGCATGGATGTGAAAAATACATTTCCTGGATGGAGGTGATGTTCACAGTTAAAATGAGGAGAGAGCAAAAGGGTTTTCAAGATGAGATGAATTACAGAGGAAATACTTCTCTCTGGCAGATCTGAGTTTGCTGACTCTTTTTTTGTTTTTTCTCTCTGAACTTCTAAATATGGTGAGTTTCTTCTGAGTCCCTGAAAATTGCCCAGCTGTTTGCAGGGTATTTAAAGAACTCTAGGGAATGTTTCTAAATTCTGATGATCTCCTCCTAAAGGGAGGTGGGAGGATTAAGGAGCTGCTTAGTTTACATCACAGGTATGTGATTCACAGACCCTTGTTCTTAAAATGCTTGATAAGGTGGAGCCTAGATGAGTTGAGATTAAGTGACTGGACCAGACCCGGCTACAATCTACAAATTCTCCAGATCTGGGAATGCAGAAAAGCTTGTTTCAGAACATAGGTGTTACAGGAAGTTTTCCTTCTAGCTCTTTCCTTTATTAACTGTGTGAACTTTTTGCCAGGACTTACTGTCCTTAAGCCTCAGCTTCCTTGTTCCTAAAACAGAGGTAACAATAGCACCTACCTCATGGGATTGAGGGAAGTATGGAGTAGTGGGTAAGAGCATGGACGTGGAGTCGGATTGCCCAGGTCCCATTTTTGGCTCTACTGCCTGTTAGCTCTGTGTGAGCTTGGGCAAGTTCTTCACTTCTCTGGGCACCAGTTTCCCCATATGGAGAATGGAGTTAACAATAGGACCTAGTTCTTAGGGTTGCCATAATAATTTAAAAAATTAAGAGAAGTAAAGTACTAGGACAGTGCCTGGTGGAGCTCAGTAAATTGTAGTTCTTCCTGTTGTTATTAGAAGCAAGAATGAAACTGGGGGAGCCAGTGTCAAAAAGCCTAAGTGGGCCTCTGGAAGATACTCAGCATCATGATGGATGCCAAGTACAGGACCATCTTAGGTGGCACGAGTTCTTTGCCTAGAAATGTTCCTTGGATGGATATCTATATCTTACTTATACGCTGATGCTCGCAATCCAATTGTTAAAGAATGAATTCACTAGCCTATCACAGTATGTTTTGGTTATCTATTGCTACATGAAAACTACCCCTAAAATTAGTGACTTGAAATAACAACCACCATTTATTATTTTTCATGATTCCTTGGGTTGACTGGGCAATTTTGTTTTACGTGGTGTTGGGAAGGATGCAGTCATCTTGATGCGGGGTTGGTGAGCTGAGGAGTCGAAAGAAAGATTTCTTGGACTCTCAAGGTCTGGCAGTGGTGCTCTTTTATTTAGAGAATAGTACAGAATAGCATGGGGACAGGACCCATGGACAGTCAGAGCTCCTGCTGCTGCCCTGAGTTGAGGGTTAGGGCTAAATTTATAAGGCACGGGTACGTGACTTATTTTTACTGGAAAAAGAAAAGATGATGTAAAAAGTCATTAAATGATTTCAGTGCAGATGGGGTCTGGTTATTGTGCGGTCATATAACTTTAGATACCAATCTGGTCATATAGATCGGCATGTAGGTGAGGATGCCCTGGGCTTCTCTCCTGGGGCAGCCCTAATTCATACCGTAAAAATCCAGCAGGTCATATAGTTTGGCATGTAGGCCAGGTCACCTTAGGCTTCTCTACCTGGGGCAGCCTTAATCCACATCAATCTGAGGGGCTCAATTGGGTGTGATGTCCAACATGCTTGCTCACATGGTGCACAGTCAGTGTTGGCTGTTGGCGGGGAGCTCAGCTGGGGATGCCAAACAAAGCACCTCACTTTTCCTCCACGTATCCTTTCTATGTGGCTTTGGTTGCTTACATCATGTGTCTGGGGTCCAAGGGGTAGGAAGTGGAAGCTACTAGTCCTCTTGAGATATGAGCTCAGAAGTTCCAGAATGTCACTTCTGCAGCCTTCTATTGCTCACACCAGTCACAGGGCCAGCCCAGATTTAAATGGAGGAGAAATAAATTCCATCTCTTGATATGAGGAACAGTAATCAGGGATAGAAGGGAAGTCTTTGGAAACTAGCTGTCTGTATTAATAATCTATTGACGTGTGACAAATTATCCCAAAACATAGCAGCTTAAAACAAAGGACATTTCTTATTTCACATGGTTTCTGAGGGTCAGGGATCTGGAAATGGCTGAGCTGAGTGGTTCCAATTTTAGAAAATCTTAGGATGTTGCAGTTGTCAACCTACAAAAACAAGAGGCAAGTGTTTATTTGAGATTAATGAATCACAATTCGGGGAATACAGATTCAGGCTGAAGCCTAAATAGTGTCCCGATTACAAGGTGAAAGCAAGGGTTTTTTATGAGAAAAGGAAGAGGATAATTACATAAGTTGAAAGAGGAAAGAAAAAAAATTTGTATGGGTGTTAATAAGCTAACTTGCCCCTGGGTATGCATAGTTGGTTATTGATTCTATCTTCAAACAGAAAATTCATAATCTTCAGTCTTGTGATCAGGATGTCTGTTTCTCTGTTAACTTCTCAAATATTGGCTATAAAACACTGGTGGTTTCAGACCAATCCAAAGGTTTTGGCCTAGTCCAAGGTTTAAGACAGCAAAGTAATTTCTCTAGAAAGGCAGCGCTGACTCCATTTTATTTATTTTATTACTTTTTTTGGAAGAAGATTAGCCCTAAGCTAATATCCGCCACCAACCTTCTCTTTTCACTGAGGAAGATTGGCCCTGAGCTAACATCTGTGCACATCTTCCTCTGTTTTATATATGGGATGCCTGCCACAGCATGGCTGGATAAGCGGTGCATAGGTCTGCGACGGGGATCCGAACTGGTGAACACTGGGCCACCAAAATGAAGTGTGCAAACGTAACCACTATGCCACCAGGCTGGCCCTGACTCCATTTTAAAATGGCTCCACTAAAGTCACTTTTGACACTGTCAAGCTGCCAGCCAGTGCTGCAGTTTCTGAAGGAGCCGGAGTATTGGCTACTAAGCTCACTCACATGGCTATCGGCAGGAGACTTCAGTTTCTTGCCACATGGTTCTCTCAATAGGGCTGCTCATGATATGATATCCCTCAGTAGGAGTGATCTAAGAAAAGATAGAGAGAAAAGGAGAAAGAGAGAGGAAAAGCAGAGTGAGAGAGAGCAAGAGAGAAAGAGAAAAAAACCCCTCAAGACAGGAACCACAATCTTTTTGTAACTTAATCTTGGAAGTGACATACTGTCATTTCTGCTCTGTGCTATCGGCCACGCAGATCAAACCTGGTGCGATGTGGGAGCGGGCTACAAAAGGGTGTAGCTTGGGGACCACTGGGAGTCATTCTAGAGGCTACTTCTCAGAAACTTGTTAAATTTGCTGGCTTCTTGGCTGAGATTCTGGTGTGGACCACACTTTGGGAAACCTTGACCATACCAAAGCTTTAATCTTATTGACAGTCTGATGTCCAAAGGGCAGTTAATTGTCTGCTGTGAGTACATACTTACCCTTTAGTGTGAGTAGATGTGTGTTTCTCCTCTGCCTCCCTGTAGGTTTTGATGTGTACTAAACTTGAAGACCACAGATCCCTGGGTTGTTTGGAGCAGATGCCACTGACTGGTGTATGGTTTTTTGGTTTTGAGCTCTTCAGTGAAGAGCCTATTTTTGATTTTTCCTAAGCTGCAGATCCCTGCTATTGATTGGCATGCATGTTCTCAAAGGTAAGAGTCCATATAATTGGGTCCTTACCTGGAGATACTCATCACGTGCATATGTACATTGATGGTATCACTACCACTGGATTTCATGAGCATCTCCAGTAAAACACTAAGTTCCTAACCTTCTGGTTTACTCTTATCATCATGAGAAAGCCCTCCAACTGTGTTTGGATTTGTCCCTCTCTCCTTCCCTCCCTTCCTCCCTTCCTCTTTCTTTCCCTTCCTCCCTTCTATTCAAAAAAATGCCTGTGTAGAAGTTACCTTTTGGGCTGTCTGCTTAGCTCACAATGATTCTCCCTTCTCTTTTGCCCCCTCTCCAATGTCCCCACTAATTGCGTTTGAACTGCATAGCCCTGACCATCTGAACTTAGCAAATTGGGTCATTGTGGACACCCGACTCAAGCTGGGCAATCTGATTAGCTTCTCTGGAATTTGGAATTGGGACCAAAGGGGAGACAATAAGGGATTTTTTTTTGCTTGGCTGGACTCCTGTTCTATAGGTGCAGAAATTGTGGTGGAAATGAGACCCTCTACCACCACCCTGCCCTTTTTCTGTGTAGGCTGATAACAGAAAAATCAGTCTGTAGTGATTAAAGAGCAAGGCATGTGTAGGGTGAATTGGTGATGGAATATGGAAGAGAGAGACCTTTGGATTCCAAATGGCTATCCATTTCTTATATGTGTCTCTTCCTGGGTCTCAGCTTGGATTCCATGAGCTTTCCATGGATGCTTATAATATGCACTCCACCTCCCCACCCTTTTAAATTTAAGATAGCTCCCATAGATTTCTGTTACAATCCATAATACAGGCACTGTGATTATACCCATAACCTGGTGAGTTCAGATATTGGAAGAGAAGATTCTTGCTAAAGGCCACCCGTAGAACAATAGAGGCATGGATATAAGGTACTGGAAGCATGAGGAAGGATTTCTCACTCCACCTGGGAGTGCTGGCAAAGCTTTCACAGGGCAAGTGAAATTTGAGCTAGGCTTGAGCATGGCAGGAGTTTACTAGGAATGACAAGGGTCTAAGTCTGGTGTGGCCAGGCTGGTGTGTAAAGGCATAAGGAGAGCAACCATAGAAACTGGGGCTATAATTTGATACCAGGAAAGTCAAGGGTTTCTTATGCTATGCTAAAAATAACAAGGAATATTTTCAAAAGAGAAGTGAAGATAATTTAAAAGCGTAATTTGGAAACAATTGGTCTGGAATGTCTGCTCATTATGGATTCATTTGCTATGCACTATAATAGAGCTGGTCCTTGTAAATGCATTTGGAATTCAAATAACTCTCACATATACCTTCCATAAGGTTTGGCCTCTCCAGTACTTTAGAGCAAGCTATTGAAAAACATCCATAATCTTTCATTCTGGTTGTAATATTTCTGTGGCATGGGAAAGACATTAAGAAAGACTTTCACACATCATGTTTGGCTCAGACAGATGTTAATTAGAAACAAAAGCAATTTGTGTTTAATTTAATGGTAGTGGGAGATTCATTATGCTGTTCTTTGGTCAGACACAGTGCGGTGAAGGTAGACTTCTATGTTATTTTCTCTCTCTTTCTAGTCTCTTTGTCTTTCACAACCATGGTTTAATGTATTTCCTGGTGATTCTGACTCTTCATTTTCTCTCCCACTTGATTTTTTTCTGTATTGTCACTATAACATTTGAAATTTAATTCTTTTCTGCTTCTGAGCTTTTGTTTGTTTTACTTTCTGTAAGTATACATTTCTAATTTTTCTTTTTGGTGGGCGAAGTCGGTTGTGGCTTATTCAGGGCTTGGCAGCCCACCACTAGGTTACATCGACTCTTAGTTTTTCACATTCATCCTCTTGCTAACCTTATAACCTTTCCCTTCTTACTAACATATTCATTGACAATTACCCAGGGATGAAGGAAGAAAAAGAACTCAGTTAAAATTTGGTGATTTTTTGAGCAAATTTGATGAAAGTTTAGTTGGGGAAAGAGTTGAATCTCCTGGTTCTTTTGAAACAAGAACTTTGATTATCAGTAGAGCTGACCCTCCCTGGGAATACTGACTTTTGCTGTGGAGGGAAAGGCTAACAGTATTATGAGGACAAACCCAGTTTTTGGTAAGACCTGTTTTTTTGGGAAGTAACTAAGAATTCAGAGCCCTGGGATTCTTTTCAGAAGTTTTAGCAAGCTGTAAGGAAAAGTTTTCTTTTAGGAAAGTGGGTCTAACAGAGACTTCTAGACTACTCCTTCATGGAATAGCGTGCTTCTCATTTGGGAGAGCAGAATAGCTAGAACCCCTGCTCTCTTCAGTGAAAGATGAAGGCAGATAGTATGGCTTTTAGGCCCATAGTTATGTATTCTAGTCCTTGCTTTGCCACTCACTAGCTATGTGATAACAACAGCAGCAATACAAGTAATAAAAACATACTCATGGGTTATCATGCTGTTGTTATATGTCAGACATACTTATCTTATTATACTTTGCTCTTGCAAAAACATGATGAAATAGGAAAATTATTATCTCTATTATATATATAGGGACACTGAGTCAGAGAGAGATTATGGCAATCCTCCCTTATTTGTGGGGGATACATTCCAAGACCCCCAGTGATGCCTGAAACTGTGGATAGTACTGAACTATACATATACAGTACCATGTTTTTTCCCAGCTAACAGGCTAATGGGCAGGTAACCTACATAGCGTGGGTATGCTGGACCAAGGGATGATTCGTGTCCTGGGCAGGATGGAGCAGGACAGCGCAAGATTTCATCATGCTACTCAGAATGACGTGCAATTTAAAACTTACAGATTATTTATTTCTGGAATTTTCCATTTAATATTTTTGGACCTCGGTTGACCATAGATAAATGAAATCCTGGAAAACGGAACTGTGGACAAGGGGGGACTACTGTATGTAGTTTGCTCAAGGTTACTTGGTTGGTAACTGGCAGGAATGTAACCCTGGAGCCTTTGTTGTCAACCACCATATTATACTTTCTCTCAACATTCAATTGCCTGGTTTTTCTGGGCCTCTGTTTCTTCTTACAAAAAGGAAACTTGTGATTGCTCTGACATCCTCCCCCTCTCAGAGAGGATCAAAGGAGAGTGTGAAAGGGAAAATGTTTTAAAGAATATAAAGTAGCAGAAAAATACAAACAATTAATAAGTGGGCATGCTGAAGGAGAGAAAGAGAGAAGGAAGGCTCCCTGGTGCGAGAATTAGAGTTTGACCTTCAGCAAAAGGGCTGCCATTACTGTGCTGACAGCCCAAACCTGGGACCTGGGTCTTTTCTTCCACAGCTGTCAGAATGGCAGGGGCTGGGGACAGACGCCAGGCCTGGGCATCCAGGCGTGAGTGGCAAGGCCTTCTTCACCAGCGTCTCTGAGCAGATTCACTCAGAGCTTGACCTTTTGAATGTGAAACATCTGTCAGGTTGCCAAGCGCCAACCAACCAGGGGGTGGATTCCGCCAGGGGATGAATATTCCTGGGGCTGTTCCAGGGATGCTCTCTTTCTGACTCATTTTCTAACTGTAAAATTGTGTGGTTTATTTGAGTGTTTTCAAATTATATACACCCACCCCAAGCCTAGTAAGTCTTTCTGGGTGGTGTTTGGGGGAGAGAGTGCTTGTTCTCTTGGGAATCATTGATATAAATAGTATGTTTATAATCTCAGTCGACCCATTTGGACAAGAGATTTGCACAAGAGAGCCCTGTTGAAAAGCAAAATTGTGGACTATTCTACAAACTTGTTATTGGTGGAAAAGCTTTCCTTTAGGAATCAAACCTGAGGACTAACCTGAGAAGTTAATAATTTGAGTCACATATTTACAGTCGTTAGCTACCTAGAATGTGAATTCACAACATTGTTGTTTAAGTGTTTAAGTTAGGTAGTTTGTAAAATGGCTGCGAATTCCTCTCATCCCAGATGGCACTCCCCTTTGCCACATGACTTTGTCATCTTTTCATCGAGAATGGAGTCTGTTTCTCCACCTCTTCACTCTAGGCTTGGCCATATGACCTGCTTTGGTCAAAGGAACATTTAGAAATGTAATGCAAGCAGAGGCTTGAAAACTGTTTGTGTATTGGGCTTTCCCTCTCTTGCTGCCAGGACCCCTTTTGCTACCACAGGACAAAGCCCACATCAGTCACCTAGAAGATGAGAAAACATGGGGTGCAAGAACTGGGGTCCAGAGAGGCCCCTACACCAACTGTTTTGCCAACCACCAGGCATGTGAGTGAAGCTACCTTGTCTTAGTTCACTTGGGCTACAATAACAAAATATTAGAGACTGAATGGCTTATAAACAACAGACGTTTATGTCTCACAGTCCTGAAGGCTGGAAAGTCCAAGATCAAGGTGCGACAGACAGATTTGGTGTCTGGTGAGAGCCTTGCTCATAGACAGCAGTCTTCTCACTATGTCCTCACATGGCAGACGGGGTGAGGGAGTTCTCTGACGTCTTGTGACGCTGTTATTTATGATAAATATATATTTGGTCTTCGTCCTGTTCCTGTCAGAGCTCCTAAGACCCTTGGAATTTCTTAAGTAATTTGAGTAATAAAGGTGTCTTTTGTTGTTCATAGCAAGCTTATTTCAACCACATCTTAGTTTACGTTAATGAGGTGACCTTTAGAAAGCCTTTAAGGATGCGGACTGGTTGCTAGGGGAACCAACCTTGTGATTAGAGGGTTGGAACTTTCAGCTTCACCCCTAGACCTCTGGTGAGGGGAGAGGGCCTGGAGATTGAGTTTAATCACCAAAGGCCAAGATTTACTCAGTCATGTCTATATAATGAAATCTCCAAAAAACTCCAAAGGATGGGGTTCAGAGAGCTTCCATGTTGGTGAACAAGAAGGTACTCATGTGCTGGGAGGTTGGCACACCCCAAACTCCACAGGAACAGGAAGTTCTGTATATAGATCCTCTGGACCTCACCCTGTGTATCTCATTTGGTTGTTCATTCATATCCATAAGATCCTTTGTAATAAACAGGTGATGTAGTGAGTAAGTTTTCCTGAATTCTGTGAACTTCTCTAGCAGATAATCAAACCCAAAGAGGAGGTGGTAGGAATTTCTGTTTTATAGCCTGTTGGTCAGAAGCACAGTTAACAACCTGGATTTGCAATTGGCATCTGAAGTTGGAGCTGGGCGGCAGTCTTGTGGGACCTAGTCCTTAAACTGTAGGATTTGATGTTAACACCAGTTCAGAATTGAGTTAAATTATAGGACATTTAGCTGCTGTCTCAGAGTTGCTTGGTGTGGGGAAAAACTGTCACACATCTGATATTAGAAGTGAAGTCAAACAAAGTGTAGTGTGAGAGAAGAGGAAACACTGTCAACCTGCAAAAACAGAAATCAGTTTAAGAGGCAGAGTGTTTATTTGGGATCAAAGAATTGCAATTCAGGAAGCACAGATTCAGGTAGAAATCTAAAAGTGTCCCGATTACAGGAGAGGGGCTTAGGGTTTTTATGGGAAAAAGAGAGGATGAAGTGAGTTGTGTGAAGAAGAGTTCATTGGTGCTAGACAAGGTAAGGCTAGGTTTCTACTTCATAGATTGGCTTGAGGCTGGATCCTCAGGCAGAAGCCTGGACTTGTATTTCATTGATTGGTTAGTGATTTGGTCATCAGCAAAGTCCAGTTGCATCAGTCATTACAGACAGGATATTCTTGTCCTTACTGACTTCTTGGAACGTTGGCGGTTTGATTCAGTTTGGAAGACAAAGAAAACAAGACCTGCAAGGCAATTCCTCTGGAATGGCTTCTCTGGCTCTATTTTAATACGGCTCCACTCATGTCATCTTTCACAACATTCAGGAGAGTTTTTTCTCTAAATAGGTCTCTTGCTTTAAGGACACAAATCTCATTTATGAGGGCTCCACCTTCATGACCTAGTCACCTCTCAAAGGCCCTCCCTCCTAATACCATCACGTTGGGGATTAGGTTTCAACATGTGAATTTTGGGGGGACACAAACAACAAACATTCAGCCTAGAATGTATCCTGAAACCTCTAGCCCCAGCCAAACTACTAGTTGACAACAGACATTTGCCAAGCTGGCCCAGACCAGAAGAAATCATAGTAGATCCACAAGCAGAACCCAGTAGATCCACAGAATCTTGAGAAATAGTACATATTTGCTGCTTTAAGCCACCAAGTTTTATAGTATTTTGTTATGTAGAAAAGCTGATACAAACTCTATTTTTAAACAGATTCAACACAAACCTTAGTCTGTTGGAAGGATTGGCAAACTAAAGCCATTGCGCTGGTCCTCTGTTTTTGTAAGTAAAGTTTTATTGGAATACAGTTAATTTGTTATGTACTTTTCCCCAGCTTTATTGAGATATAATTGACATATAACATTGTGTAAGTTTAAGGCATACAATGTGATTATTTGATGCATGTGTATGTTGCAAAATGATTATCACCATAGGGTTAGTTAACATCTCCATCACCTCATCTAATGTACAGAATGGTGACTGTAGTCAACAATCCTGTATTACCTGTATTTACCTGAAAGTTACTAAGAGAGGAAATCTTAAATGTTCTCACCACAAAAAGAAGGTAATTATGTTATGTATTTTCTATAGCTGCTTTGGGCAATTATGGCTGAGTAGTTGTGACAGAGGCCAGGTAACTCTCAAAGACTGAAATATTTACTAACTGACCTTTTAAGAAAACGTGTGTTTATCCCTACAATTACTTGTGTTTTTCTAATTGCTGTGTAGGAGTTTTTCTTCTTGATGCTAATTCTTTGTTGGTTGCATGTATTGAGAATATTTGCTCCAAGTTTGTGATTTACTTCGCTTTCTTTAAGGTGTCTTTTAATGACGAACAAGTTCTTAATTTTAAATAGCCAAATTGATATCTTTTTTTTCATAGTCAATGCTTTTTATGTCTTGTTTAGAAATTATTCCCTAACCGCAGGTAAAAAAAAAAATATGTGCTTAATGTTTTCTATTTAAAAATAAAAGTTTGGTGGGCTGGCCCCGTGGCCGAGTGGTTAAGTTCACGTGCTCTGCTTTGGCGGCCCTGGGTTTCACTGGTTCGGATCCTAGGCATGGACCTAGCACCAGTCATCAGGCCATGTTGAGGCAGCATCCCACATAGCAGAGCCAGAAGGACCTACAACTAGAATGTACAACTATGTATTTGGGGGCTTTGGGGAGAAGAAGAAGAAGAAAAAATGAAGATTGGCAACAGATGTTAGCTTGGGTGCCAATCTGTTAAATAAATAAATAAATAAATAAATAAATACAAATAAAGTTTTGTTTTCTACATTTGTGTCCTTAATACATCTGGAGTTGATTTTTGGATATAGTGTGAGGCAGGGATCCAATTTCTTCTTTTTTTTTTTAAAAAAAAAAATTTTACTGAGGTCATAATAGTGCATTGTTATTTGTCAGTCACCATATAAATGTGCCCCTTATGCCCACTCCCCAACTCCCTTCCCCTCTGGTAACCACGAACTGGTTCTCTTTGTCTGTGTGTTAGTTTATCTTCGACATATGAGTGAAATCATATGATGTTGTCTGTCTCTGTCTGGCTTATTTCCTTTAACATAATACCCTCAAGGTCCATCCATGTTGTTGTGGATGGGAAGATTTTGTCTTTTTTATGGCTAAGTAGTAGTCCATTATATATATATATATATATATATACACATAATATACACCATATCTTCTTTAACCAAAAATCAGTCAATGGGCACTTGGTTTGCTTCCATACCTTGGCTATAGTGAATAATGCTGTAATGAACATAGGGATGCATAAGTTTCTTTGAAATGTTGACTTGAAGTTCTTTGGATAAATACCCAGTAATGGGATAGCTAGGTAATATGGTATTTCTACTTTTAATTTTTTGAGAAATCTTCATACTGTTTTCCACAGTGGCTTCACCAGTTTGCGTTCCCCCTGGCAGTGTATGAGGGTTCCCTTTTCTCCACATCCTCTCCAACATTTGCTATTTTTTGTCTTGGTAAGTATGGCCATTCTGACAGGTGTAAGGTGATATCTCAGTGTAGTTTTGATTTGCATTTCCCTGGTGATTGGTGATGTTGAACAGCTTTTCATGTGGCTATTGGTCATCTGTATATCATTGGAAAAATGTCTGCTCATATCCTCTGCCCATTTTTTGATTGGGTTATTTGGGTTTTTTTGTTCAGTTGTGTGAGTTCTTTTGGCGATTAACCCCTTGTTGGATATATGATTTGCAAATATTTTCCTCCATTTGGTGGGTTGTCTTTTCGTTTTGTTCCTGGTTTCCTTTGCCCTGCAGAAGCTCTTTGGTCTGATGAAGTCCCACTTGTTTATTTTTTCTTTTGTTTCCCTTGCCCGAGTAGACATGGTATTTGAAAGATGCTGCTAAGACCAATGTCAAAGAGTGTATTGCTTATATTTTCTTCTAGGAGTTTTATGGTTTCACATCTTCAAGTCTTTGATCCATTTTGAGTGAATTTTTGTGTATGGTGAAAGATAACAGTCTACTTTCTTTCTTTTGCATGTGGCTGTCCAGTTTTCCCAACATCATTAATTGAAGAGACCTTCCTTTCTCCATTGTATTTTCTTAACTCCTTTGTCAAAGATTATCTGTCCATAGGTGAGTGGTTTTATTTCTTGGCTTACAGTTCTGTTCCATTGATGTGTGTCCCTGTTTTTTGTACTAGTACCATGCTGTTTTGATGACTATAGCTTTGTAGTATATTTTGAAGTCAGGGATTGTGATGCCTCCAGCTTTGTTCTTTTTTCTCAGGATTGCTTTAGCTATTTGTGGTCTTTTGTTGCCCCATATGAATTTTAGGATTCTTTGTTCTATTTCTGTGAAGAAGGTCATTGGGATTCTGATTGGGATTGCATTGAATCTGTAGATTGCTTTAGGTAGTATGGACATTTTAACTATGTTTATTCTTCCAATCTGTGTGCATGGAATATCTTTCCATTTCTTTGTGTCATCATCAATTTCTTTCAATAATGTCTTATAGTTTTCATTATATAGGTCTTTTACCTCCTTGGTTAAATTTATTCCTAGATATTCTATTCTTTTTGTTGTGATTGTAAATGGGATTGCATTCTTGAGTTCTCTTTCTGCTAGTCTGTTATCAAAGTATAGAAATGCAACTGATTTTTCTAAGTTGATTTTGTACCCTGCAACTTTGCTGTAGTTTTTGATTATTTCTAATAGTTTTCCAGTGGAATCATTAGGGTTTTCTATTTATATATAAAATCACGTCATCTGCAAACAGTGAGAGTTTCACTTCTTCATTGCCAATTTGGATAGCTTTTATTTCTTTTTCTTGCCTAATTTCTCTGGCCAAAACCTCCAGTACTATGTTGAATAAGAGTGGTGAGAGTGGACACCCTTGTCTTGTTCCTGTTCTCAGAGGGATGGCTTTCAGTTTTTCCCTATTGAGTATGACGTTGGCTGTGGGTTTGTCACATATGGCCTTTATTATGTTAAGGTACTTCCCTTCTATACCCATTTTATTGAGAGTTTTTATCACAAATGGATGTTGGATCTTGTGAAATGCTTTCTCTGCTTCTATTGAGAAGATCATGTTGTTTTTATTCCACATTTTGTTAGTGAGGTGTATCACATTGATTGATTTGCAGATGTTGAACCATCCCTTCATCCTTAGTATAAATCCCGCTTGTTCATGGTGTATGATTCTTTTAATGTATTACTATATTTGGTTTGCCCATATCTTGTTGAGGATTTTTGCATCTATGTTCGTCAGTGACATTGGCCTGTAATTTTCATTCTTTGTGTTGTCCTTGTCTGGCTTTGGGCTCAGGGTGATGTTGGCATCATAAAATGTGTTAGGTAGTGTTTTGTCTTCTTCAACTTTTTGGAATAGTTTGAGAAGGATAGGTATCAAATATTCTTTGAATGTTTTGTAGAATTCTCCAGAGATGCCATCTGGTCCTGTACTTTTATTTTTTGGAAGGTTTTTGATTATTATTTCAATTTCTTTACTTGTGATTGGTCTATTCAGATTCTCTACTTCTTCTTGATTTAGTTTTGAGAGGTTGTATGAGTCTAAGAACTTATCCTTCTCTTCTAGATTGTCCAATTCCTTGGCATATATTTTTCATAGTATTCTCTTATAATCCTTTGTATTTCTGTGGTATCTGTTGTAATTTCTCCTCTTTCATTTCTAATTTTATTTATTTGAGCCTCTTCTCTTTTTTTCTTGGTGAGTCTGGCTAAGGGTTTGTCAATTTTGTTTACCTTCTCAAAGAAGCAGCTCTTAGTTTCATGGGTCCTTTCTACTGTGTTTTTCGTTTCAATTTCATTTATTTCTGCTCTAACTTTTATTATTTCTTTCCTTCTGCCAACTTTGGGCTTTGTTTGTTCTTCTTTTTCTAATTCTGTCAGGTGTAGTTTAAGATTGCTTATTTGAGATTTTTCTTGCCTGTTAAGGTGGACCTGTATTGCTATGAATTTCCTTCTCAGGATTGCTTTTGCTGCATCCCAGATGAGTTGGTATGGTGTATTTTCATTTTCATTTGTCTCCAGATATTTTTTGATTTCTCCTTTAAATTCTTCAATGGTCCATTTGTTGTTCAATAGCATGTTGTTTAATCACCACATATTTGTCACTTTCCCAGCTTTCTTCTTGTAGTTGATTTCTAGTTTCATAGCATTATGGTTGGAAAAGATGCTTGATGTGATTTCAATCTTCTTAAATTTTTTGAGGCTTGCCTTGTTACCCAACATACGGTCTATCTTTGAGAATGTTCCAGGTGCACTTGAGAACAATGTATATTCTGCTGTTTTGGGATAGAGTGTTTTGTATCTATCTATTAAGTCCCCTTAAAAACTGGTCTAGTTTTTTGCTTAATTCCACTATTTCCTTGATGACTTTCTGTCTGGATGATCTATCTATTGATGTAAATGGGATGTTAAGGCCCCCTGCTATTATTGTGTTATTGTTAATATCCCCTTTTAGGTTTGTTAATAGTTGCTTTATGTCCTTTGGTGCTCATGTGTTGGGTACATATATATTTATAAGTGCTATGTCTTCTTGGTGGAGTGTCCCTTTTATCATTATATCCTGCCCCTCTTTGTCTCTCATTTCCTTTTTTATCTTCAAGTCTACTTTGTCTGATATAAGTCTGGCAATACCTGCTTTCTATTGTTTGCCATTAGCTTGTAGTATCATATTCCATCCCTTCACTCTGATCCTGTGTTTGTCTTTAGAGCTGAGATGTCTTTCCTGGAGGCAGCATATTGTTGGATCTTGTTTTTTTGTTTTTTTTTTTGTTTTTTTTTTAAAGATTTTATTTTTTTCCTTTTTCTCCCCAAAGCCCCCCGGTACATAGTTGTGTATTCGTTGTGGGTCCTTCTAGTTGTGGCATGTGGGACGCTGCCTCAGCGTGGTTTGATGAGCAGTGTCATGTCCGCGCCCAGGATTCGAACCAACGAAACACTGGGCCGCCTGCAGCAGAGCGCGCGAACTTAACCACTCGGCCACGGGGCCAGCCCCTGGATCTTGTTTTTTAATCCTTCTTGCCATTCTGTATCTTTAGGTTGGAGAATTCAATCCATTTACATTTAGGGTGCTTATTGATATATGAGGGCTTAATGCTGCCCTTTTATCACTCATTTTCTGATTGTCCTGTATTTCCCTTGTTTCTCATCCCATGTATTTTCAACTACCAATTCAGTTTGGTAGTTCTCTATGATAATTTTTCAGTTTTCTCTTTATTTGTCTTTTGTGTCTCTCTTCTGATTATTTGTTTAGTGGTTACCATGAGGTTTCTATAAAAAATCTTGTAGGTGAGATAGTCCATTTTCTGATAGCCTCTTATTTCCTTAGTCTAAGCCGATTCCATCCCTTTCCTCTTCCCCTTCTAAGTTATTGTTGTCACAACTTATTCCATCTTGTTTTGTGAGTTTGTGGTTAAAATTACAAAATTATAATTTTTTTGATGTTTTCCTTCTCTTTATCTTTAATGTTATATTTAAGTGTTTGCCAACCTGTTCTGATAGAGAGTTGCAATTATCTGATTTTGTCTGTCTATTTATCTCCTTGCTCAAACCTTTGTAAACCCCTTTTTTTTTTTCAGGTATGAGGGCCTTCTTGATCACTTCTTGTAGAGAGGGTCTTGTGGCAATGAACTCCCTTAGCTTTTGTTTATCTGGGAAAGTTTTAATTTCTCTATCATTTCTAAAAGATATTTTCACTGGATAGAGTATTCTTGACTGAAAGTTTTTGTCTTTCAGAATTTTGAATATATCATTCCACTCTCTCCCAGCCTGTAAAGTTTTTGCTGAGAAATCTGCTGAAAGCCTGATAAGGGTTCCTTTGTGAGTTGTTTTCTTCTGCCTTGCTGCCCTTAATATTTTTTCTTTGTCATTTTTTTTTTTTTGCCAGTTTTGCTAGTATATGCCTCAGAGAAGCCAATCTTCTTCTTTTTGCTTGAGGAAGATTGTCTAAGAGCTACATCTGTGGCAGTCTTCCTCTATTTCATATGTGGCATGCCACCACAGCATGGCGTGATGAGCAGTATGTAGGTCTGTGCCTGGGATCCAAACCTGCAAACCCTGGGCTGCCAAAGTGGAGCACGCGAACTTAACCACTATGGCACCAGGCTGGCCCCAAGAAGATCTTTTTACCTTGATATAATTAGGAGTTCTATTAACTTATTTTACTTGTATTTCCAGCTCTTTCTCCATGTTTGGGAAGCTCTTAGCTATTATTTCTTTGAACAAGCTTTCTGCTCCATTCTCTCCCTCTTCTCCCTCTGAAATACCTATAATCCTTATGTTGCATTTCCTAATTGTTGGATATATCTCAGAGAATTTCTTCATTTCTTTTTAGTCTTAGTCTCTCTCCTCCTCCATCTGAAGCATTTCTAAATTTATGTCCTCCAGATTTCTAATTCTGTCCTCCATAATACCAACTCTGTTATTCAGAGAGTCCAGATTTTTCTTTATCTCATCCATTGCGTTTTTCATCTCCAACACTTCTGATTGGTCTTTAGAATAGTTTACGTCTCTTTTGTGAAGAAGTCCCTCTGTTCATTAATTTTCTTCCTGATTTAATTGAACTGTCTTCTGAATTTTCTTGTAAATCTGAGGTTTTTTTTGGTAGCTATTTTGAATTCTCTCTTAGATTGTAAATTTCTGTGCCTTCAGGATTGACTTCTGGGTGTTTGTCATTTTCTTTCCAGTCTGGAGTATTACTATATTTCTTCATATTGTTTGATGGTGTGGATTTTTGCCTTTGCATAGTGATAGAATCTGGTCACAGATTCCACCTGCCGCCACTGTTGGGGGAATCTGGAGCTGTGTATTCTGAGACCTCTGCCATCCCTGGCATCTGTGCCTGTTCTTTTGGATCTATGCTGACAGGGCCTGTCTGCAATTGCTGGCTTGTTTGCTCACAGCTGCTGCTTTTCTAAGGTATGTGCAGGTGCTCTGGCCGACCAACTGAGTGGAGTGCCTGGGTGGGAGGAGTGGTGCTTTCTTTCGTATGCATGATCCCGGGGCTGTCCTGGCTCTGCCCTCGCTATCTGCTTTCCTGGGGTGCTGGGTTGATGATGACACCCCTGCAATAGCTTAGCATCCTCTGTGTGGAGCTTTCCCACAGGTTGTGAGGGAACTTGGAGAGCAAAGGCTTTCCCACAGGCAGCCACCCCTCCCCCTTCTTTTCTCAGAGCTGCGTACAGTCTTGCACCCTGAGTCACTGCTGGGGAGAGAGAGGAGATCTCCTTGCCTCCTTCCACTTCCTCCTGGGGGTCCTGCACCTCCACTTTCAGACATATGGCTGTATGGGTCTCTCAGATGTCTTTTGTGTTGTGTGAATGTCCTCATTGGCTTATGAATGTCTTTTTCATTGTATCTTAGTGGGGAGAGTTTAAGGGACGAGCTCATTCCATCATGATGCTGATGTCACTCTCGATTTCTTCTTTTACTATATGGATTGCATTTTTTCCCCCACAGCTCTATTTATTAAACAGTTACTTCTTTCCCCACTGATGTGACCTGCCACTTGTATCATCTATCAAAATATTACATAAATGTGTTTGTTTCTGAGATCTTTACTCTATCCCATCCTATCCTACCCTACTCTGCCCTTTCCTATCCAATTCCATTCCATTCTACTCTGCTCATGGATTTATCTGACCTTGCACAAATATCACTGTCTTAATTACTATAGCTTCATAATAATCCTGAAAGTTTGTAGGGTAAGTACTCTCTCCTGCTCTTCTTTGGATGGTCTTAGCCATTCTTGGTCCTTTCCACTTCTGTATATATTTTAGAATCGTCAAGTTCCATTTAAAGGTCTATTGAGATTTTGCATTGAATTTGTAGATAAATTTGGAGAGAATGGATATCTCCGCAATATTGTCTTTCTACCCATGGACATGGTAGATATTTCTATTTTTATTTAGATCTTCTTAATATCTTAATAAAGTTTTATAGTTTCCTTCATAGTTCTGACACATCTTTAGTTAGATTGTTTTCCTATTCTGGTATTCTCTGATCTACTGTAAATGCATTTTTTTTTAAAATTACATTTTATAATTTTTTGTCACTGATATATAGAAATGAAACTTAAATAATATTAATCCTTTTCATGAAGATGGCACCAAAAGTGAAGGAAGCTCCTGTTCCCCCCAAAGCCAAAGCAAAAGGCTTTGAAGGCCAAGAAGGCAGTGCTGAAAGGTGTCCACAGCCACAGAAAAAAGATCTAGACATCAACCACCTTGCAGCAGCAGCTCAGAAGGCAGCCCAAATAGCCTCAGAAGAGTTCTTCCAGAAGAAACATGCTTGACCACTATGCCATCATCAAGTTCCCCTGGCTATCAAGTCAGCCATCAAGAAGATAGAATACAGCAGCACATTTGTGTTCATTGTGGATGTCAAGGCCAACAAGCACCAGATCAGAACAGCTGTGAAGAAGCTCTGTCATGCTGACATGGCCAAGGTCAACATCCTCATCAGGCTTATGTTCAACTGGTTCCTCACTATCATGCTTTGTATATTACCAACAAAGTTGAAATCATCAAAACTGAGTCCAGCCAGCTAATTCTAAATATAAATTTTATCATCATAAGAAAAATCCTATAACCAGCCTGCTTGCTAAACTTTATTCTTTCTAATAATTTATCTAGATATATTCTTTTGAGTTTTCCTTTTAAATATTCATATCATATGCAATTAGCTGTAGATTTCTATTCTCTTCCAATGCTTAGAACTCGTTTCTTTTTCTTATCTTATTCTAGTGGCTCAGAGCTTCACAATGTGAATAGAAGTAGTATTAGTGGGATTCCATCCCATTCTTGATTTAAAAAAGAATGATTCTAGCATTTTTCCATTTAGAAGATTGCTCTAGATTATTTATAGATATTCTTGTGTCTTTTTGTTATGTCCTCATCATTCTTTGAGCCCTTCCTTACTTTCTGGAGCAAAGAGATATTGCAGGTTTATCTTGTATTTTCCCTATCCAGCCCTGGAGTCAGCCATTTCTCCAAAGAGCTTTGGTTTCTTTAAGTGGAGGATAATATATAGAAACCAAGATCTGGGTACTAGGGGTACTCACTGTTACTGGAATGTCATGCTTATTGTCTCTCGTAGTGGCAGAATGAACACATACACACACATATATTTATCTATATTAAAAGCATGAGTTCACACTAATATTTCTAATTCCAATCCAACACCACAAAGTTTATTCTTGCCTTCCTCTTTACCATATTTGTAACTTGTTTTCCAGTGAGAAATCTGATTTCTACTATCTTTGATGTATTTAATTATTTGCTCAATTCCCCCTGTATGTAACCAAACTCTTGCTGTGTAAGCCAAAAACACAAGACAGGGGGAGAAGAAGGAGAAGGAGCAGGGAAAGGAAAAAGGAGGAAAGAGGAAGGAGGAAGGAGGAAGAAGGAAAGAGGAAGGAGGAAGAGTTATGTTTTTGTCTTTATTTTACAGAACCGTCTGCCGTCCCCCACAAACACAGAAGAAAAAGACACAGAAGGGCAGGGGAAGTGGGAAGTGCCCCAGGGGAAACAGACCAGTCCAGTCTCTGCCTTTGGGGTGGCCTTGAGTGGCAGGCCGGCACATGGAGCCAGCTGGCCCCTCCTCTTGTCTTCCAGGTGGTTCCTGGCAACCTCTTTATTTTTAAAAAACAGCTTTATTCACATAATTCACATACCATACAATTCACCTACTTGAAGTATACAATTCAATGTTTCTTGGTATAGTCACAGATTTGTGCAACCATCACCACAGTTAATTTTAGAACATTTTCATCACCACAGGGAGAAACTGTGTGCCTTTACCATCACTGTCCTGTCCCCCCATCCTTACAACTCTAAGCAACCACTAATCTGATTTGTAATACATCCTCTGTATAGATTTGCCTATTCTGGACATTTCATATAAATGGAATCACATAATATGTCTTTTGTGACTAGACTCTTTACTCAGCATAATGTTTCCCAGGTTCATCTATGGTGTTGCATGTGGCAGTACTTCATTCCTTTTTGTGGCTGAGTAATATTTGATTGCATGGATATAACACATTTTGTTTATCCATTGATGGACGTTTGGGTTGTTTCCACTTTTTGGCTATTGTGAATAGACTGCTATAGACATTTGTGTACAAGTCTTTATGTGAGAATTTGTTTTACTTCTTTTGGGTATATACCTAGGAGTGGAAATACAAGCTCATATGGTAATTCTATACTTAACTTTTTGAGGAACCACCAACTGTTTTCCATAGTGGCAGCATCATTTTACATTCCCACCAGCTATATATGAGGGTTCCAATTCTCTATATCCTTGCACTGTTATTTTCTGGTTTTGTTTTGTTATAGTCATCCCATTGGGTTTGAAGTGGTTTTGATTTGTGTTTCCCTAATGACTAACAATGTTGAGCATCTTTTCATGTGTTTATTGGCCATTTTTATTTCTTCTTTGGAAGAATGTTTATTCAAATCTTTTTGACCATTTCTTGAGTTGTTTGTCTTTTTGTGTTGAGTTTGTATATTCTGGATACTAGGCCCTTATCAGAAATGGATTTGCAAATAGTTTCTCCCATTCTGAGGTTGTCTTTTCACTTTCTTGATTATGTCCTTTGATGCACAAAAGTTTTTAATATTTATGAAGTCCATTTTATCTGTTTTTTCTTTTGTTGCTTGTGCTTTTGGTGTTCCTTGTGTTTTGTGGCATATCTAAGAAACCAATACCATATCTGAGGTTTTGAATATTTACCCCTGTGTTTTCTTCTAAGACTTTTATTGTTTCATCTCTTACATTTAGGTCTTTGATCTTTTGAGTTAATTTTTGTAAACAGTGTGAGCTAATGGTCCAAATTCATTCTTTAGCAGGTGGCTATCTAGTTGTCCCAACACAATTTATTAAAAAGACTATTGTTTCTCCATTGGATGATCTTGGCATCCTTGTCAAAAATCAGTTGACCATAAACACACTGGCTTATTTCTTAATTCTCTATATATCTATTCTTATGCCAGTACCACTCTGTCTTGGTTACTGTTGCTTTGTAGAAAGTTTTGAAGTGTGAGTCCTCCAAATTTGTTATTTTTCAAGACTGTTTTGCTGTTCTGGGTCCCTTGCAATTCCATGTGAATTTTAGAATCAGCTTGTCAATTTTTATAGAGAAATCAGCTGGGATTCTGTGTTGAATCTGTAGATCAATTTCAGGAGTATTCCTGACAACTTTTTTTAAAAAAAGACTATTTTTTAAAAAGCAGTTTTAGGTTCATAGCAAAATTGAGAAGTTGTTACAAAGAGTTCCCATACCTCCCCTGCCCCTACACATGCACAGCTTCCCCCATTATCAACATCCGCCACCAGAGTGGTACATTTGTTACAATGATGAACTTACACTGACACATCGTTATCACCCAAGGTCCAGTTTATGATAAGATTCACTCTTGTGTTGTACATTCTATGGGTCTTGACAAATGTTCAGTGACATGTATCCACCCTTATAGTATTATACAGAGTAGTTTCACTGCCCTAAAAATTTGGCAACCTTTTAAAGCTTAATCTCTTTTGTTATTTTAGAGGCAATGCTTTTGAGGGCCGCAGAGGTGCTGGGTATGTATTTAAATGAATGACAGACCATTTGGGGAGTTTTCTCACCTCCACCTTCCACTGCAGGAATTCTCATTGGCCCTGGGGAGCCCTGTATGCACAGCAGCACCATTTCTTTCTTTTTCTTTTTTCAGATCGGCACCTGAGCTAACATCTGTTGCCAATCTTTTTTTTTTTTTCTCTTTCTTCTTTTTCTCCCAAAAGCCCCGCAGTACATAGTTGTATATTCTAGTTGTGGTGCTGGTGGTTGTACTATGTGGGATGCTGCCTCAGCATGGCCTGATGAGCGGTGCCATATCCACGCCCAGGATCCAAACTGGCAAAACCCTGGGCAGCCGAAGCAGAGTGTGTGAACTTAACCACTCGGTTGCAGGCCGACCCCAGCAGCACCATTTCTTGTTCATTTCATACTGACAGCTATGCGTGTCAAGCACCTTGCCAAATTTTCTCATCACCTCGTTGGGCTCCATGGAGCTTGTGATCTTCATACTCCACGTGAACTGCAGTGTGTGGCTTGTCCGCTCCAGGTTTCAATGTCTCCACTTGGTCTTTGCTTTCAGGTTCATTCAAGTTCCTTCTGGCAAATATGAAACAAAGACGTCTCTATATAAACTTGAAGAGCTTCCAAAGAAGCCTCAAGTGGCCCAGTGCTGGCCATGGCTGTTGCCAGAGGGAGAGGCTGGGGTCACAGTAGGCAAAATCTACTGGTCCCGCACCTGTTGGAGCTGCCCAGCATGTATGGAGTTTCCTTTGGATAATCTGGGGAAAATTTGAATCTTGGGTCCCAGGACTGCTGCTCATGCTGCAGGTCAAGGGGGAAGCCACAGGGACACACTGGGGGACAGTGCTGAGCTGCAGCATCTTATAGTTACCCTACATGAGGTGCAGCCCCAAAGGGATAGTTGGGTTACAACTGGGCCATCTTGAATTCCTGGTGCTGTTGGGGCAGGGCCAGGGAGAATGAAGGAGAAGCAGAAGCCCTGGAGGTCCTGGACCCTGACATGGTTAGGTTGTCATTGCCCTTCTGAATGGAGGCCTGGCCAAGGCTGACTGTCTCCTAAGGTGGGGAATTCCTGCTCTGATTTGGGCTGGTAGAGAGGCTGCTGTTTGCAGAGGAGCTACAGGTGGTCCTCTTCCTGTTCAGGCAGGATACGGGGCTGGCAGGCATGATGGCTGTGCTGCTGGCCTTCTTCCCTATCTCCTGATCCTCCTCAGGATATATCTTGCTTCTCTGAGAATTCTTAGAGTAGCAATTGTTATGGACTGAATTGTGTCCACCCTAAATTCATGTATTGAAGTCCTAACCCTCATTGTGATTGTATTTGGAGATAAGGCCTGTAAAGAGACGGCAAACGTCATATTATGAGGTCATAAGGGTGGAGCCCTAATTTAATATGCCTGGTGTCTTTTTATGAGGACACACTAGGGATGCACAGACATGGAGGAAAGACCATGGGAGGACACAGTGAGGTGACTGGCTGCAAGCCAGGAAGAGAGACCTCACTAGAAACCAGCCCAGATAGCACCTTGATCTGGAACTTCTAGCCTCTAGAACTGCG
Source organism: Equus quagga (assembly GCF_021613505.1). Lineage (NCBI taxonomy): Eukaryota > Metazoa > Chordata > Mammalia > Perissodactyla > Equidae > Equus > Equus quagga. Next base: position 63,594,739 of record NC_060273.1, on the reverse strand, counting down.
AGAAAATAAATTTCTGTTGTCTAAGCAACCTAGTCTATGTATTTTGTTATGGCAGCCCTAGCAAAATAATACAGCAGTTAAAGGTAGGAATGATAGGCTCGCTGAAACTCAGTGCTTGGGGTTGGTAGAGACCTAATGCTGTACCTTGTGGGATGAGGAGGAAGTCCTGCTGTTAGTCAGATCTGCTGAAGGCTGGGGCTTCAGGGTAAGGGTGTAGACCTGCAGCTTGGGTCTCTGGTAGCCCAGAAGCACATAGGTGGTCATCACCTCATTTTACTTCTGGCCCATCAGAGAATTGTGGATCGTTTCCCATGTGTAATCCGTGGACACTATCAACTCAGTCTTCAGAGTCTTTGTAATCAGAGAGTGGCTCTATGTAAGGCTTTAGTTCCTCAGCTTCACGACCCACATTCATCCATGGATCCTCTGTGATTTTTCTAAAGTGCCTCTCTTGCTGGGACACTGAGAATGAGAAAATTTCCTGAGCAGGTTTTCACATTCTATGCACAAGTCAAAGGGAATATGGTATATTTTGCCCAGTACTTCCTCCTGTAGCTCCTTGAAGTTCTGGCCATCAAAGGCAGGGTCTATAGAGGATGACTCCCAGGCCCCACACAGCCACACTGGGTCCATCATACTTTTGGCCCTGGGAGAGTTTCAGGGCAGCATAAAGGAGGACTTCCCCAAGATGGTATCCAACTGATTGCCAAAGGTGGATGAGTTGTTGAAACCAAAGTCTGCATTCTTGTTCATGTCAGCATCCAACAGCTGATTTTCTGTCTTTAAGTCTCTATGGACAATGAACTTCTGGTGCCAGTACCGTATAGCAGACACTATCTGGCAGAATTGGGCTTGGATCTTTTTTTCTTTCATACTGCCATGAGCCACTAGGTACTCACCTCCACTAGCGTACTCCATGACAAGGACTCTTGTCCTCAGTCCCTATCACTTCAAATAATCTCACCATGTTGGGATGATTCAAAGCCTTCATGATTTTCACTTTTGGGGATAGTCTCTGGAGGCTGGGGAAATTCTGTTGAGTCTTGTCAGTAATCTTCATGGCTACCTCTTCCCAGTCAGGATGTGCCAGGCTAGTTTCAGGGCAAAAATACCCTTGCTGATGGTCTCGAGATGCTGGTTGTTGCCAACATGAGTCTTTTCCTCAGCAGAGATGGCTGAGAGGCTCTGTAGTGGGTTGGATTTGCTGCTGGGCTTGAGCAGGGTATCTCAAGGTCAGCTTAAACCTGGGAAAAGCTAGTGAGAGGCTTGGTCCAGGTCACCTCAAAAGAAAATTACTTCCCAAGACAACCTGACAAATTGATCTTTATAATGGAATTAAAACACAATGGCAGACTAAAATAAAAATAAACTAATTAAAAAACTAAGTAAAAAAATGAGAAAAAAAGAAGAAATGAGAGAGAGAAAAAAGAGAAAAGAAAACTATAAAGGAAAAAAGAAAAAAATGAGAAAAATAAAAAGAAAAGAAAAAAGAAAAAGTGAAGAGAAATAAAGAAAATGGAAAAATGAGGAAAAAGAACAAATGAAATATACAGAAAACCCACCTTGCCAAGGAGAATACAAGCTAACTTTGGCCAGATGTACTTCAGGTCATTGAAAAGCAGCTTCCTGAGCTAGGACAGCAAACCTAGGCTGTACCAGGGACTTATACAGGTGCTTGGAATTCTGTAATAATGGCTCCTTATGAGGTCATAGGATGAAAGGGACCTATCATGGCTGGTGGTAATCCACAGTGGTTTCCTCATTTTCTTTTGGTCTCAAAAACCCTTTAGTCTTTAAACAAATTATTGAGAACCCCAAACAGCTCTTGGTTTATGTGGGTTATGGCTATTGATATTTACCTTATTAGAAATCAAAACATGTATCAAGCTTCAGTGGCTTTTTCATTTCTAGATTGAAAAACTGTAATAATTTTTTGGCTCAGTGTATTTTTAAATGTCCAAACATGGGGATTTTTAACTTTTTATTAGCTTCTTTTTTCATTTTATTCATATTTCAGTTTGTATCTGTAAAATAAAAGGACTCTATATAAAAATATAACTAAAATACCATTCTAAAAACAATGATTTCTCAATATCATCATCTATTCATCTGTTAAAAATTTTCTCATGCATTTTGAAATTTTTTCTTTTTCAGATTATATGCTTGAATCAGGATCCAAAATTGGTCCACATATTGTGATGGGTTGATATGTCTTTTAAGCCTCTTTTAGTCCATCAGTTTTGCTCTGTCTCCCTTTTCCCCCTTGTAATTTATTTCTGAGGAATTCAGGTTGATAGTTTCCCACTGTTTAGATTTTGCTGATGGTATTCCTGTGGGGTATATTAACGGGTGTCTCTGTACTTCCTGTAAATTGATAGTTAAATCTCGAGGTTTGGTCAGATTTAGATGTGATCTTTTTGGTGGGCCTCCTTCACGGGTGGTAGCGTGTTCTTTTTTCAGGAGGCGTGTGATGTCTGATGGTCTCTCTTTTTGTGATGTTAGCAGGCTTCCATGCTCATTGTCGAGATTCATGAAATCGTTACAAGTAGCGAAAGACTAAATCTATCATCTCTTCATTTATTAGCTGGGATACTTCTACAACAGAAATGTCTCCTCCTCGACTTCTAACGCAACGACCTTGTGGTCATTGATGATGGTCTTTATGATTCCTGTTCTTGAAATTTGTTGGAGGCTTTTTTGATGGTCTAACACACATAATTTTTGTTTCCAACTGTTTTTCATATAGGACTTCCAGGTGAAATTTCACTGGAACAAATGTTTCTGCAGCACAAAGGTATTTTGAAAGGTTCTGAACTAAGCCAAAGGAATAAATGGCTAAGTGAGGACTTTGGGCATCAGAAACATCATTTTGGATATTTAAGGTGCTGAGAATATTTGAGATTTTGTTAGAGGTAAAAAAATATAAAGTCAACCATATACAGCACTACCGATAGCCCTTAGCAATGTGCCCAACATGCAATTCATGTTCAGTGTATGTTAGCCATCACCATTAGTGTCATATAATCTAACTGTCTCATTTTCTGTGTGGGAAACTGGGCTCACTCATTTGTTTGTTCATTCAACAAATGTTTCCTGAGCCTCTCCCTATGCTCTGAGGAGGCACTATTCTAGGTTCTGGATAAAGTGCAGAGCAAAGTCCCTGAGTTTGCTGTCCTTTGTTGTGGGGTGGAGGAAACAAGTTAACAAATTAACATAAGTTGAGAGAGTGATAAACGATATGAAGGAAATAGAGTGATGTGTTAGTGCTACTGGGTGGGACACTACTTTAGATGGGGTGCTAACATTTAATAGGAGACCTCCTTGACAAGAAGGAGCCCAATATGCAAAGATCTAGGAAAAGGACTTTCCTAGCAAAGAGTACCACAAGGGCAAAGGTTCTGAGGTGGAAACAAGCTTCGCATGATGGAGTTGCATAAAGGCCATCAGTGTGGCTGACAGCGAGTGAGCAGGCAGGAAGGTGGTGGAAACTGAGTCTAGAGGGGTGAGTTGAGACAAGAACCTAGCTTTTCTGGTCGATTCCTCACTTCTATAGTTTGTATCTCACTTTGCCTGATTCTGGAGGGCCCTGATAGCTGTTTGCTAGCAGAACATGTGTAGCTGCAGAATACAATGTTTTAAAAATCGCTTCCCTCACCCTGTCTGCCCCTGCTCCGAAGTTTAAACCTGTCCTTTAGGAAGCCAATTCTGAAGGAAACATAGTCCCTTGCCGCAGCCTGGGTTCTGCTTCTGGCGGCGGCACCCTCTGTGTTCTCAGAAACGCCGGCGAGAGCTGCTGACGGCCCAGTTGAAGAGCCAGCCCCTGGATGATTCCTGCTTTGCGCTCTGCCCTGACCTCTGGTGGATTCCGCCTGTTAAGACATAGACCAAGCTAGAATCTGGAAGTCATTGCTACCTATCCCCACCTGCCCGCATTTGGCTTCACTGTATTGTGAAGGCCTCTAGGACCTGTGGAGAGGCAGAATTTCAGATACTGCCATGGGGTGGCCGGATGGCTTTTGACCATCCAACACCTCTTGCCTTGGTACAAGAACCATTCTTTAGAGTTTGGCTGGCATCCATCCTGCCCATCCCCCAGGCACAATGGGCGGGCATAGGACCCAGCCTGACCAATGAGAGCACTCCATTCCTTTGGCCTCAGGGATTGGTTCAGAAAGAGCACATGACCCACACTGGGCAAATCAGGTCTTCTCTAAGAGTTCGTACGGGACGTTGGGAGAGAGGGCATTTCTCTTTCTCCTGGATCTAGTATTTTATTGATTCTTGTATATCTGGATTGGCAGTAGCCATCTCTTTGGCTACATGGAGAGAGGCTACCTGAGAATTAAATCAACACTGAGGAGGAAGGTGGGGTCTGGAAATTCAAAGGGAGCCATCATTTAAGCTCCTGCTTCTGCGTGTGCCTAGAGGGAGACAATAAATTCCTTTTTCTCTTAAGCTAGTTTTAGTTGAATTTCTCTCACTTGCACATGGAAGTCCCCTAATTGATACGACAGTCAATGCTTGCCCTTGTTATTATTAGCAGTAGATAATCACAAGTAAATTTGAAGTAATTACACTGTGGCACTTTCCTTTATGACACTCACCACGTTTGTAATTTTATATAGCGATCAGTGTGACTATTTTGAAATGTTGGTCTCTCCCTCCATGAGCAGGGGTCACGTTTTTTTTTTTCTCATTGCCCTAGCTCACTGACTGGTTGATAGTAAGTCCTCAATAAATATTTGTGGAATGAATAAATAGTTGTGTGGCAATGTTTACTGGTGTGAGAATGTAATTGCCATTATCTAGTACTATTGTGGAGAATCTAGGAGAATGCCCTTATTCTCAAGTGTTTATGGGTAAAGTGGGGTGATGCTTACAACTTAATTGGTTCAGCAAAAAAAGAAAAAGAGAAAAAAAGAAGTATATGTATTGCAGAGAGAAAGCAAACATGGCAAAATGCTAATTAGTATTGAAATTAAGTGGTGGCTGCAGAGGTGTTCATACTATTCTTTCAACTTTTGTGTGTTTAAAAATGATCAAAATTAAAGTTAGGAAATGAAAAAAGATTACCATTATCTGGAGGGGCACTCATGTTTGCCCTGCTTTTGAGAAACTTCAGTTAAAAAACAAAATTCAACAGAGAAAATTGAATGATCTAATTGGCTTTCTTCAGTGATTCATGAATTGAGCAGCACCCCAGCCAGTGAACAGAAAGGAGCTCCAAGGAGCTGTACAAAATGGAAGGCTTTTACAGGGAAAAGAGTGAATTGTTTCAGGCAACATCACCTTCCTTTAGGGGACAAAAGGTGTCTATCAGGTCGATTCTCTCCCTAGTGCTGCCTAGGAAATTCCAGACTGACTGTTTAAGATTGCATTCCTGTGAGAGGCTCAAACTGCAGTTAGGTTAGGCATTAAGTCTCAATTTGGTGACATGGGGCTTAGCACAAGTGACTCCATTTTGGATCTGTTGTCTCTTATTTAACACTTCCAATCCCCACATTACAGGACAAATACACCAGAGAAAGACCATTTGCATTACAGAACAGTTTTTCATTTTCCAGGGGAAAAACTTTACCTCAAGTCTTCTTCAAATAATAGCAATTAAAAAGATCCAATGAAGTGTACAGCTGTAGGGGAAACTGGACTTAGCCCTAGGGAGCAAATCTTCCCCTCCCTCCCTTCCTCCCTTCCCTTCTTTTCTTTCTTTATTGTCCTAAAATAGAAAAGTTTTTTTCCTTTTCAGATTATAAAGTCACTGTAAAAAAAAGTTCAGACAATAAGGAAAGGTGTAAAGGAGACAGTAAAAATTGCCCGCGATGTTACTACCTAAAAGTAATAGTAAAAATGGTGCAAGGTATTGTTCTAAGCACTTTACATCTGTTAACACATTTGAGCATCGCTAATAACCTGAGGGAGTAGTTCCGACAGTCATTTGTGTTTTACAGATGGGGAAGTTGAGGAAAAGAGGGATTAAGTAAATTTCTCAAGATCAAATTTTACCTCCGCTGAAGAGGGGTAAGAATTTGGATTTGAACTTAGGTTTCCTGACTCTAAAGCCTGTGCTCTTTACTGCTATCCTACACCGCTGTGCTGAGAAAGAGGCACTCTGGACTCTTTCATAATTATCCTTTTGTATGTATGTATGCATACTTGCTCACACATGTGCACACACACACTGTAATCACATATGTGCACACACATGCCACAGACACACATGTGAGCACCCACATTTTCCAAACAATCATGTTATTTATGGTGCTTTATGACTTGCTTTTAAAATATATACAAAAGTAGGTAGAAGAGTCTGATGAACCCTGTGTACTTATCGCCCGGATTCAACAATGATCAACTCATGGCCGATCTTGTTTCATCTCTATTCCCAGTACTTTCCCTTCCCTATAGATCTTTTAACAAAATGATTTACTTTGAAATCATTTCAGACTTAAGGAAAATTGCCAGGATGGAGGATGCCTGAATACCCTTTATCTACGTTCACTGATTTTTAACATTTTGCCACATTTGCTTTATCGTTCTTTCTCTCTTGTTCTCTGTGTGTGTGTGTATGTATATGTACACATACACATAAAATTATTATTTTGGGGGCCATGTGACAGTAGGCTGCATGCCTTAAGACCTTTCCTTCTCCATACTTCAGTGCCCATTTCCTAAGAACAAAGATATTCTCTTAGGTAGTCACAGTAGAGTTATTAGATTCAGGAAAGTTAATTGATATAATACTTTTATTTATAGTCCATATTCCAGTTTTATCATTTGTCCCAGGAGTGTCCTTTATAACCTTTTTTTTTTGCCTCTAGTCCAACGTCTAGTCCAGGATCACATATAGCATATAGTTGTCCTGTCTCTCTGGTCTTCTTTAACCTGGAACTGTTCCTTAGACTTTGATGATGTTGACATTTTGGAAGAATAGAGCCATTTATTTTATAGAATCCTCCTCAATTTTGGTATATCTGATATTTTCTATTGACTACATTTAGGTTATGTATTCCTGGCCAGAACACTCCTTGGGTGATGTTGTGTCTGTCTTAGCATATCACATGTGGAGGTACACAATACCCACTGGTAATGCTAATTTTCATCTCTGAGTTAAGGTATTGTTGTTTCTCCATTTAATGACCTCCTTCAAAAAATTTAGCCACATATACTAGTTTTACTTATGAAGTGAGAAATGGCAGACCGACAACATTATTTTTCATGGTAGTGTCATCACCACCACAATCATCGCCATCATTATTGTCATCATCATCATCATCATCATCATGTTATCACCATCGCTGAAGGCTTGTTGTTATGTCAGGCACTGAGCTAAATGTTTTACCTGCTTTTATTCTCCCAGCCAACCTTTGAATAAGAGGAAAGTGTGGCTAACAGAGATTAACTTGTCAAAGGCTGAGTGGAGTTTCACACCTGGCTGACTGACTCCAGAGCCTGTACTCTTAATCATGCACCACTGTTTGTTTATCCAGTTCTCTAGCCTTGTGTGTTTTAGTTATTTCTCAGTCTTAACTTTTTATGAACAATGCTGCCATGAACATCTCAGAATAAACATTTTTATGAGTCCTCAAAATCTCAGCCTTTAGACCCCTGGACTTCATTTCTTCCTGAAATATTAACAAGGCAGATATTCTTAGTAAGTAAATAGGAAAAAAGAAACTCTGCAATGCTTCTTCCTGTAAAGTCACGTTGACTGAGAGTTGGAAGGAAGTTTTCTGGTTGATAGATTGTTCTATTCTTGGCTAGAATATTCTCTAACAATGACTTAGTAACAGAAATGATTACAATAGTAATAACAGTGCCACCTCCCGCCCCCCGTGTGTCAAACACTGGGCCACACCTTTTTCTTTTGTGATTTTCTCTTTTTTTGAGGAAGATCAGCCCTGAGCTAACATCTGTTGCCAATCCTCCTCTTTTTGCTGAGGAAGACTGGCCCTGAGCTAACGTCCGTGCCCATCTTCCTCTACTTTATATGTGGGACGCCTACCACAGCTTGGCTTGCCAAGCAGCGCCATGTCCACACCCAGGATCCGAACCGACAAACCCTGGGCCACCAAAGCAGATCGTGTGCACTTAACCACCGCGCCACTGGGCCGGCCCCTCCTTTGTGATTTTCTTAATCTTTATAATAACCCTGTGAGGTAGGCATTAGCGCCCTATGTTCAGATGAGAGTAAACATTCTGTGGCATCCCTGACAGATGGACATAGCCTCTGCTTACACAAATCTATGAATGGGGAACAGGACCACTTATGGATCACCCTAATTGCTTACTTACTACTGTAAGTGAGAATTCACATAAAATCACCATACAATTCACCCTAGAATTCACTAAATCTTTTTTTCACATTTACACTGTTTAAATAATAACGATGAACATAGCTGCCATTATTGAGTGTTTGCAAGGGACCAGCCTTTGTTCTCAGTGCAGTTCTCACAGGTGTTACCGCATTCATGCACAACAATCTTGTGACTGAGGTGTGTGTATTATGTCCTCCATTTTATCTATGAGGTGACTGAGGCCTGTAGCTATTAAGACCAAAACAGTCCCATCTCATCTGCATGTCTTTACCTGGTGGCTTTAGAACACAACCTCCTTAGAAAGATGCCTGAGGGCAGGAGAGTGAAGCTGGTCGGTGGGGTCATCCTAGAAAACAACAATTTAGAAGGACAGAAAGCAGCTGACCAGATTCCTTTCCAAAAGCTTTTCAAAGTTTTCAGTTTCATACAGTATGTGTGTGCATTGGAACAAGGAAAATTTAGGTGGCAGTCTAGCAAGCATTAATTATTATATCAACAAATGTATCTATTACCATCTATTGATATTAAAGGGGCTTACTATTAAAGGCTAGCGGGGACAGCTTGCTGTGTGCAAGTTTACTTTAGAGTCTATTCTACGTACTCGTTTGTTCTGGGTTGCATTGTGTGCCCCAAAAAGATATGTTGAAGTCTTAACTCCTGGTACCTGGGAATGTGACCTCATTTGGAGTTAAGAGCTTTGCAGATGTAATTAAGTTAAGATGAAGTTATTAGGGTGGACCCTAATCCAACATGACAAGTGTCCTTATAAGAAAAGAGAAGAGCCGTGTGAAGACAGACACACACAGGCAGAGCGCCACAGGACAACAGAGGCAGAAATTCGAGCAACGCAGCTGCGAGCCAAGGAACACCAAGGGTTGATGCCACTACCAGAAACTAGGAAGACGCAAGGAAGGATTCTATTTAAAGTCTCAGAGAGAGCATGGCTCTGCTGACACCTTGATTGCAGAGAGTCTAGCAACCAGAACTGTGGGGAAATATAATTCTGTTGTTTTAAGGCCCCTAGGTTTGGTACTTTATTGCCTCAGCCCTAGGAAACCAATACAACCTCCATTCACTTCCAGGGGTTGATCAATTATCCTAAAGATGGGAAGCCCATTCAGTTGTGTACATACTTTCCTTTTGTTCGTTCCCTCTGAGGTTTTCAAACTTCAGTGTGTGTAAACAAAAGTATGTATGTATTCTATAGGCGGTGTAGAGGATTTTTGTGGATAATTTTGACTGTCTGCAATTTTTTTCTTATTTGATCATTTTGAATGTCACCCGTAAATTTCTTTGTATTGTGTTTCTCTTTACTTTCTCTCCCTTGGGCAAAATCCTTCCAGTTTTTCTTGGAATATTTTCCTAGACCCCTTGCCAACCTAATGTGTTGTCCTTTGAATATGTTACAGTGGATCAGAGTCTCTCTTAAAATGTGGTTCTCAGTATAATGATTACAGTGGGGCTGTTACTGTCCCTTCCTTGGATATGGACACCATCTTTCTATTAGTGAATCTGACTTTGCTTTTTTGTTTGTTTGTTTGTTTTTTAAAGCAGCCACACAGCAGTTATTTAATTGAAACCACATCTTTTTTTTTTTAATGTATAGCTCCTAAACCAGATTTACCTCATTCTATACCTTGTTAAAAACACCTAAATAGAGGTGTTTTAAGACACCTAAATATAGGGTGTTACTTTGCTCCTATTAAATTTTATTTAATGTGTAACTAGTAGATACGTAAGTCCTGGAGCCCTAATACACAACACAATGATTATAGTCAACAAAACTCTATTATAAAATTAAATTTGCTAAGAGACTAGATCTTAGTTGTTCCCAACACCAGAAAAAATGATAATTATATGACATGATAGAGGTGTTCGCTAACGCTACAGTGGCAATCATATTGCAATAGAAATGTATCAGATCAATATCTTCTTGTACACTTTAAACTTACAAAATGTTGTATCTGAAATATATCTCAACCTCAAAAATCTAAAATAATGCTTTCATTTTGTTTTCTCTTTTTCTCCTCCAGCTGGTTGAAATAGTCTTGGTTTTGTGAGAGAAATCTCCCACTTATGGGTATCATCTCCAGATTTAATAAGTAAGTTTGCCTTTTCAAAAATATTCATTAATCTTGACTTTCTTCCTTTAGCTTTGTGCCCTGTATTTGCTTTTAAGTTTGCCTAACTGCTCACTCTTCCATCTATTTGTGTGGTTCTTGCAGGAGTTTCATGTGTTATGTTACTTTCTTTAGATGTTGCCTTCTCTTTCTCTCTCTTTAGGAGAATCTGAATTTTTTTAGTCAGAATGTTATTAAGACAGACTTAATGCCTTTGGATTGTACCAATCTTTTAAGAATAACAATGTAATAGTAATATATTTATGTGGAGGGGATTGATAATAGAATTTGTTAGTAATTATTGGGTTTCTTCCTATGTTCTAGGCATTCTCATTTAAGAAAAATGATTTATTGAGGGGAAAGTCATATATCATAAAATGAACCATTTTAAAGTGAACAATTCAGTGGCATTAAGTAAATTCATAATGTTGTGCAGCTGCCATCTCTATCTAGTTCCAAAACATTTTCATCACTCCAAAGTAAAACCCTTTACCCGTTAAGCATTTTCTCCTGCTCTCCTCTCCCCACAGCCACTGGCATCCACCAATCTATGTTCTGTCTCTATGGCTTTATCTATTCTGGATATTTCATATAATTGAAATAATACAATATGTGAATTTTTGCATCTGGCTTCTTTCACTTAGCATGGTTTTAGGTTCATCTATGCTGTAGTGTGTATCAGCACTTTGCTCCATTTTATGGCTGAATAATATTCCATTGTGTGTTTGTTTGTTCAGTCACCTGTTGATGATCATTCATGCTGTTTTCACTTTTTGGCTGTTGTGAAGTGCTGCTATGAACATGAGCGTGTATGTACTTCTTTTAGGATTATCTTACAAACTATGCCTTTTAGGATTTGGAAAATACAATCACTATTTTTCTAGAAAACCTTTATTTGGGTGACTGTGTAATTCATAAGTGGAATGAGACCTACATAAAAGGTTTTTGCATTTTGTAGGGCTTGCTCTATCCTGGATTATGTTCCAATTTCTGGGACATTTTTCAAGATAAGTGAGTACATCACCATTGTTATCATCATCCTGATGTGGTGATGATAGCTATCATTTGAGAGCCTATTGTATAGTAGATACTATTATTATCCCCATTTCACAGGTGGAGAAACTGAGGCTTATAAAAGTTAAGCACCTTTTCCAAGTTATGCACTAGTAGTAGAGCTGGGACTAAAACCCAGATCTTTGCAACTGTAAAACTTGAGGTATGTGACAATTATGGGCCTGAGTTTCCCATCTTTCTGTGAAGTTGATTTTTTTTCTAATTTCAGAGAATAGCTGCTGACCATCAATAATAATAAACCATCAATCAGTGAGTGCTGAAATCAATTTAGCAGGTTGCAAACCTCATTAAAACTGAAATTGAGTGGAATAGGATGAAAAATACTTAGCAAGGGTATTGTTTTATGAAACTTCCGTTTTGGTTATGTATGTGGTGCGTATATGTGTGTTGTGCATATATGTGTGTTTGCACTGGTTCATGATATAAATTGTATTTCTTATTGTGGTTTGCCATCAAAAAAGTTTGAAAAACACTACTCTAAGCTAGTCACAGGTTCATTTTTCTCCATGTTTGAACTTTTATGCACCTAAGCATTTTTTGCTAATTTCTGCATTCTTAAGTATGGAGAATTTCTTTTCATCTTTCAGGTTCACAAATCACAAATTCCCTGAAGAACATTTTTGTCCCCTCACAGACATCACTGACTGACCCTACATGCTTTTTACAAAATTTGGTTGATGAGTGCCAAATTTGGTGCTGTATGCCTTTGAAGTTCTTTTTGTAGTCCTCAAGTACATTGTTCCCCTTGGTTATTGAATGACACACACACACAAAGTACACATTTAACAAGCACTTTAATAGGTGATAGCCCACATGGATCCCATATAACACAAACAGACCAATTGTGCTCATGTGTCACTTACTGGCCCCCACATCAGACAGGCGAGATTCGGAAGAAGGCATCGTCCTTGCTGTTTGTCACACAGTGCGAGAGCAATGTGGGACGCTGATCCCCAGGCAGCCTCTGGGAAGGGTGGATATGCAGACAATAATTTCACATGGTAAATGTTGGGTTTTCTTCACGTCAGTAGCTATCCGCAGCAATTCTCTGGGGACCCTTTCAAAAGCCAGTTTGAAAATTTGTTCCGTAAAACACAGATTTTTATTAATAATGAGAACATATTAAAAATGCCAAGTTGTTGGTGAGAAAGCCCAAAAGCAGCCTTTTCATAAACTGGAGTGAATTATAGTTTAAATCTGCAAAATAGAATTAGGGTTTTAAATTTTTACTTATTTATTTTAAACACAGGAATTCAGTCTCTCATTGAAATGTAAAAAAAAAAAAAAAAGGTCAAGCTGAAAGTTCAGGAGGTTCTTGATCAGGTCGGGATGGTCCTCGGGACTGATCACTGAGTAAATGTTGAAACACCCATTGTGTGTGAAACACTGTGTCCATTGCGGGATGGAGGGAAAAGTGTGATATAGCAAGCTGCTTCAGGAAGCTAAGCAACAGAAAAACTCCTATGTGTGTTGTAAGATACATTTCAAGGAAGTTCATCAAGATCTTGTGTGTAATTCATGGTAGAAAATTAGAACCCCAATGTCTGTTCAAAAGGGGATGGTTAAATATATTTTGGGAGAATCACACAACGTGATAGCAGAAAGCCATCAAAATGAAAGGGGTAGATCTTCAAGAAGACCATGAGAAAAAAAGGACACCTTAATGTAAAGCACGCTTCTGAAGAATATCTCTCATTCACCACTTTATTTCCGGTTCCTGGAACAGTCCTTAGCGGATAGTAAGTGTTTGTAAATATTGAATAAATGAATAAATTATACTATGAAAGCATTTTAATAAAAATAAATAAAATAATTTAATAAATTAAAAAATTTAATAAAAATAAAAAAATAAAAATAAATCCACATACACATGGATATACATCGAAGTGTGAAGAGTGTTAGCTCTGAGCAGTGGGTTTGCAGGCAGGGAAGGGGAGCTCAGGGAGGGCAGAGATCATATCTTGTTTGGGTCCCGATGCCCCTTAAGAGCACCTAGCATGTTGTTTGCGCTTCATAGATAGACTTACCGTGAAGAAGAGACAAACCGTTGTAGTAGCTAACTACTGTTGACTTATTACTTACTGAGTAGTAATAATGACAATGGTCATTATTGACTATTTACTTATTGCATGCTATATATACTCCTGGCTGAGGGATTTATATATGTTACCTTATTTTATGCTCACAGCAATCCTTTAAGGTGACTATTACCCCCATTTTACAATTGAGAAAGCTGGGGCTGCAAGGTTTGTAGATGACTTCCCTGCTTTCACAAGCTAGTAAGTGAGGGAACCAGGTTGAACACTGGCCGTCTGGCTCCAGTGCCTGTGTTCTTGACAGCAGGGGATGCTGCCTGTAGTTGCCTAACTCATTTTTGTATTCTAAACAGGGACTAGCAGGATGCCTTGAATGCAGTGGTTGCATCAGACACTGTTGGCTGCTTACAAAGCAGCTGTTCCTCACTTCTTCCTAACTTTCTATAAACCTGCAATTTTGTTCAGGCTACCACACACTCTCAGGATACGGACCACTCCCCTGAGTCCAGGGTCTAAACCTAGTTTGGTAATCCTGTTCCTCATTTGCTAGGGAGGTTTAGAAGTGCCCATGTGACCGAGCTGTGGTCAATGAGATGTATGGGGAAGTCTTCTGGGGTGGATCTGCTTCTGAATAAAAGAGATGGTGAGGAAATACCTCCTTTCTTCTGGTCTTAAATACGGTTGTGTGAAGATGTGATGTTTGGAGCTGAGTCTGCCATATCGTTTGAAGCAACAAGCCCAAATATAAAAAGACAGCATGGTAAGAACTGCAGAGCAGAAAGGTAGGGAGAGTCTAGGTACTAGTTGACATTGCTAAGCCTCTGCACTAGTCCTGAAATTGTCAGAAAGAGAATTAAATTGTGAAATTGTGCAAGCTGCTGTTAGACATTCGTTGCCACTTGTCGCTGAAAGCAATTCTAAGCTGTACAGTGCTCTAAAAATAGGCTTGTTGAGTTGAAAGTATTGATGAATTCAAGGAGGTGACAATCTAGTTGGGGACATAAGCTATATTCATTAGAAGATAACTAACAATGCAAGACTATGTGTACCGAGTGTCGAGTGAATAACCCAGCTTGATGGACCTATCAGGAAGGTCTTCACGGAAGAGATAAAATGTGAACTGATCCTTGAAGGTTGTTAATAGGAGAGGTGTGGATATAAAAATTAGTTGTGCAAAAAAAGTCACTTTAGGGGCCAGCCCAGTGGCATAGTGGTTAAGTTTGTGAGCTCCGCTTCAGCGGCCCAGGGTACACAGGTTCGGATCCCAGATGCAGACCTAACATCACTTGTCAAGCCTCGCTCTGGCAGCATCCCACATAAAATAGAGGAAGATGGGCACAGATGTTAGCTCAGCAGTGATCTTCCTCAAGCAAAAAGAGGAAGATTGGCAACAGATGTTAGCTCAGGGCCAATCTTCCTCACCAACAACAAACAAACAAACAAACAAACAAAACCCCTCTTCCTCACACACAAAAGTCACTTTAGTTTTTGATAGCTCAACTTGGTCTCATTTTTGAGACTCTATTCTGCTTGATAGCAGGAAATATAACATTAGTTCACTCTAGCTGTACTAAGTCAAGTCAGTATTTTCTGTTTTCCTTCCTTGCCTCCAGAGGACATGCAAGTTCTGAAGGGTTCATGTAGTGTCATGGAGTTAGAGTAGGGGGCATTTGATCCCATGTTGGTGAGTATTGACAGTGAGGTATTCATCCATCTGATTTGTCACTCCTTCTCTGATGGCTTCTGCTGAGCTGTTTGTATTATATTTGGTCCCTAGCCAGATGGTTTGTGGTGGTCAAGAGTGACGTTTGCCAAATATGTTCAGGTCTTACCCCTTCTGGGCACAAGGAGGATTACACTTATTCCTCTATGATTGGGTTGGTAATATGACTATTTCTCTGTGGATGTGATATGTGCAACTTATAGACTAAGCATTTGGTTATTGGTCTGATACTCTTGAGAGTTCTTTTTCTCTGCACGGCAAATGGCAATGTTCAGGATGGTTGCTACCCCATCAGCTTGGGTCCCTGAGGGACTACAATACACAGAGCTCTACTGTCCACCTGTGATGTACATGTAACATGAACTGAAATACTCCTTTGTTGTTTTAAGCCACTGAGATTTTGGAGTTGTTTCTTATTGCAGCATAACTTAACCTATCCTGACTGATGTGATATCTATACTACATATCACTGTGATGTTCACTTATTCCTGTTACAAGGCCTCTTCAGATTTGCTGCCTCCTTTTATCTCTTTCCTAATTTTTTTTTGATGGTGAAAATTCATTCTGAGCTAACATGTGTTGCCAATCTTCCTCTTATTTTTTTTTTTTTTTGGCTTGAGGTAGATGAGCCCTGAGCTAACATCTGTGCTAGTCTTTCTCCATTTTGCAAATGGGTCACTGCCACAGCATGGCTGACTAGTGGTGTAGGTCCATGCCTGGAATCTGAACCCATGAACTCCATGATGCTCAAGTGGAGCATGCTGAACCCAACCACTATGCCATGAAGCCAGCCCCTCTTTCCTAAATTTTATGTCCTTCTAGAAGGCATGAGAAAGTTCTCCTTCCTCCCATACTGCCTCTGCAACTGTCTATAGTCTACTGCTCTCATGTCATGGTAGTATGCACAGTACTGCAAAACCACAGTCTCCCATGATTCCAGGCATAAAGTGGGGCATAGGTATTTTCTACTCCCAAATTCCTAGGCCTTATGTGGTGTGTGTGTGTATATGTGTGTGTGTGTGTGTGTGTCTGTCTGTCTGCGTATCATTCCTTCACTTTTGGACTACACTGAATGCAGGTTTCCTTCCCAGAGATGAGGAAACTGAGGCTTGTGAAGCTTAATGCCTCATCCACGTCATTCACCAATAAGTGAAGACCTGGGAATAAAAGCTCTTCAGAAGCATCCACATCTCTTGCATCCTTTCAATCTCTTCTGCCTAGAGCCCTGAGAAGTTTCTTCCCTCTCATTATGTCAGTAAAAAAAGTAGCTAAGCAATTTTTTTTCCTGTAAAACACTTGTTTATGTAGGACTTTTGCTTTTGGAAATTTAAAGGTGACCTTTATCTCTCTTCATGTTTTTTGTGTGTTCACCCTTTTTCAAGAGAGTGAAGACCAAGGTCTTGTTTAAACAGAAGGGTGATCAAGGTGGAGAATATCACCTCTGACAAAGAGAAACAAAAATAAAACAAAATATTTCACTGATTAAGTCTTCAAAATTTTATCTTGCCATCAAAGAACGGATCGAATGATCTGTCCTGCTTGGTCAGATCTTGGCTCTCCTCCTACCTCACTGGTTGTTCCGTCTCAGTCTCTTTTGTAGTTCCCCCACAGCTCCCCAACCTCTCATTGGAGTGCCTCAGGCTCAGTCTTTGACCCTCTTATCAATCTCTACTCCTCCTCTAGGGGCGCTTGTCTATCTCATGGCTTCAGACACTTCCATATGCTGTCAACACTCAAATTTGTATCTCTTGCTCAGTACCTTGAACTCCTGTATCTGGCATCCTCTCTTTGCTGTCTAACAGTCTTCTCAAACCCAACATGTCCAAAACGAACTTTTGAGCTTCCTCCCACAAACTTGCTCCACTTGCGTCTTCCCTAATCTTCCAGTTGCTTAGGCCTTTGGTACCATCCTTGATTTCTTTCTTTATCTCAAACTCCACATCCAAAGCATCAGCAAATCTTGTTGGTACGACCTTCAAAATATATCCAGAATCTGACCACTTCTCACTACTTCTGCTGCTACCACCTTAGTCCAAGCTTCTGTAATCTCTATCCTGCATTATTGCAGAAACCTACCAATTGGTCTCTGTGCTTGCATTCTTGCTTACCCCAATAGTCTATTCTCGAACAGTAATCAGAGTCATCCTGTTAAAACACGTAAGTTAGATCATGCCACTCTTCTGCTTAAAAACCTCCATTGACTTCCCATCTGACTCAAAATAAAGCTGAAGTTTTTACAGCGGTATAGAAGGCTTATTTAATTTTCACCCCTATTACCTGGCTGACCTTATTTCCCTTGACTCTTCTGCTTGATCATTCTGCTCCAGACACATAAACATCCTCTTTTTTCCTCAAAGTGCCAGTCATACCTGGAATGCTCCTGTCAGAAATCTGCGTGTCTCACTTCCTCCTTTCCCACAAGTCTTTGCTCAAATGAGACCTACTTTGACCTTCCCACTTAAAATTGCAAACCCTGCAGCTGGCTCACTGGTGTAGTGGTTAAGTTTGCGAGCTCTGCTTCAGCGGCCCAGGGTTTGCTGTTTGGATCACGGGCACGGACCTGCACACCACTCGTCAGGCCACACTGTGGCAGCATCCCACATACAAAAAAAATAGAGGAAGATGGGCAACAGATGCTAGCTCAGGGCCAACCTTCCTCACACACATACACACACACACACACACACACAGACAAAAATTGCAAACCCTTCCCTATTGCCCCCATTGCTCCTATCTGTTCTATTATTTCCCATAGCATTTATCACCATCTAACATACCATATTATGTTTATTGTTTATTGCCTGTCTCCCCTGAATAGAATGCAAGCTCCATGAAAGCAGGTAATTTGTCTGTTTTGTTCACTGATGAATCTATAGCACTTAGAACCCTGCTTAGCACATAGTAGATGGTTAATAACCATTGTAGAATGAATAAATGAATCAGTTTATCATTGCTCTTCTCTGATGTTGTTGTTATTATTATTATTATTATTTAAAACCCTTTTGCTTGGTAGAGGGAGAGGTAGGTTCAAAATGGGAATTTTCCTGGGGACTTAAATAAAACAGTGGTAAAAGAAGATATGTTTGGACTCTTCCAGATGTCTTCAAATCAGACCAGGCACCCATAGGCCTACCATGCTTACTCTTTGCATCTACATGAAAGAAGGTGGTCCTGCTGGTGCATGATGGAGAGAAAGAGAACTCTCTTACCTGTGCTTTGTTGCATGATTGTGGTTCTCACTCTCCAGACATTCCTGGGTCTGTGACAATAACTAGAATATAGGAAGGAGTGATATTTAAAATATTTAAGAGCTGGTACCATAGGCGCTGATCAGTCAGATTGGCCACCCGCTGCAAACAACTGATGCGGTTCTACTGGTGCATGTCACTGAGCATCAGCCCTGAACTTAAGTATAGATGGTAGCTGCTTTGCTCACTGTTTTGTCAATTTTTTTACAAGTTGGGGAGAGGGTTTGCTGACAAAGACAGAAACTCTGAGCATCACATATCTGTCCTTAAAGAACAAGAAGATCTGCCAATTCTACGTGAGCTTTTGAGGTATTTTCTTGTGGAGACCCTATATTTTCATGAACCCAATTTTGAAAAATCTATGCTAAGTTTAAGTCTTAATATCTATTGAAATTATAGGAGCTATGGATACAATAGGCTAGATTTAAAAGGAATAGAACTTAAAAACATCATGTAAAAGGACAAAGTAGCCCCAAATCCCACAAATCTTTATATCACATAGCAACTTGCGAGTACTTCCACTATAAGATACAGCATGTTCAGAGTACAAGTAGAAAGTGACAATAAAAATAACTTGTCAAAGTTAACACTTTGTCTGGTTGAGAGTGTCTCAGAATTCATGAGCAAGAGGCCCTGAAATACAGTGAAAAAAATTAAAACCTCACTTTCTTGCCTAACCTTCTCTGCTAGGTTCATTCTAGTGGAAATGTAAAAACTGGCCCTCCATCATGAGGGGGCTTCTGTTTCCTCACAATCAGTGAGCTAGAGCAGTGCTTCACAAACTTCAGTGAGCATGCATGTCACCTGCGTGTTTATTGAATGCAGAATCTAACTCAGTAGGTCTAAGGCCTGAGACTCTGCATTTGTATCAAGTTCTCAGGTGATGCCATGCGGCTTGCTGTTCTGTTGACCACACTTTGAGTAGCAAGGAGAGGACTCTGTTTAAAATCTCTGTCTTGGGGCTTTTTTTCTCAGTTTTATAGACTGGGGAGAGCTTCCACCTCCTGTCATATCCGTTGCATCAAACTTTGATATAATCCTCTATTGTCTTTTTCCTCCCACTTTATATATGACTTATGTTTTTGGTTTTTCCTTCTCCCCTCTTCTGGCTGTCATGAGCTGGGATTGTGCCACTGAAAAAAGGTGGCACATATAATTCATTGCAATAATGCAATCTTTCATTGTAGTGCGATTAACAGTGGACATGTCTGGTTTTACTCTGGGACAACAGCATGGAAGGAGCTACTTAAATCAGTGAAAAATTATTAACAGTGAAAAATATAATTAATACAGGGTTGCTTTGTTGAATAAAATACCATTGTGGGTGGCAGATGTGTGTGTTATGCCAGACAATAACGACTGTAACAATAGTTCCCAGTGTTGATTTGCTGGCTGTCACCCATGCTGATTTCTGTCTGCCAGTGAAGTGTGTTAGGAGGAATAATGAGAATCATTACACTCCTCAAAGATCCACTTTTTTTATAGCACTGAGAAAGGTCTTGGAAGTCCGAGTAGGGATAGTAGCTAAACATAGTAGCTAGGGACCTTGAGTTGATCATCAAAGCTCCCATTAGTGCAAGAGGTGGAACTTTTCTTAATAGAAATTACTGTAAATGGATATAGGAGTCGTGGGGGCAATCGACTAACCGAGGCTTAAGCATGTTTGCAGAAAGGAAAAGCCACAATACAGCATGCCTTCCCCCATTAGCCCTAAACAGAAGTGAGTGGCAATTGCTGGCAATCCATCTTGGACCAAGAATAGAGCTCTTTGGGATGTTGAATTACATGGAAATTGTAATGAGGATACTAATGCTCATTGAATCTAGTACACCATATCTTTTATATGAGTTGGGTTATTTTCCAAGAAATCATATTTTACTTATCTTGAACCCTCTATGGTTGAACCAACTTGGTGAAATGCCTTGGTGGGAAACTGTCTTCTAGAGTTCCTTGGAGAATGCTATTCTGTTACTCTTTCTACTGCTGAGTTTGACACGTGACTCTGCTTGATGGCCTGGTTTTTTAAAAATGTAAGTGATAGTGTCATCCATTGGTGTCTCAGCAGCCTTCTGATGGAGAAGAAAATGGAATTTACTTTTAGGAAATGAACTTCATGAAGCTCCATACTCAAATGTGGCTCCCAGGCTCCACAGGTTATGTCTGTCACTCAGCAGAGAGCCAGGTTCTCTGATTCTTGTCATTATTGGGAAGAGTAATCTTGGTGGAGTTCTATAGTTTTGCAGACCAAGAGTCACATCTCTCTTGAAAATGGGGAAATTATACCTACCATGTTCCCCTAGCTTTGAGGATTAGGCATCTTCATTTTTGAAAAGCAGGGACCTGGTTTTGGTACAAAACATTCCTTTGGCATTGCCCCATCCAAATACTGTATTTTGAATACCCAGACCTTTTTCACCACCATTAAAAAATCGCATCTCCAAACCAATAACCCTGCATTGACCAGCAGGCTCCATGCATTGGGCCCTATACAACTTGAATTCCTTCAATATTTGTAATTAGAATCCAGATGTGGCAGACCTCCTGTGGACAGATGGTGCTCATGCTATTCCCTAAGGTCTTTGGTGAACCCCCAGCTCCAGGACACATTAACAAGAATGGACTTTTTGCTGAAGGTTTCATGAGGAAACAGGGAAGGTGATTTGCATCTTGGACCACATAGTAGAGAACTAATAAAGCTCTCATCCCTGTTCTGTCCTCTGTCAGTGACTTTGTCATTCCCCCTTCTTAGTCCAAACAACCTCTGAAGACTCCTTTATTATCCAGGCTATTCAGCTCGTGTCCCCAATTTATAGACCCCTGCAGCAAAACCAAACCCTGGAATTAGCCTCAAAGTGGTTACCAAATGCCTCTTGGAGGCCTCCTCCCCCATCAAAGCTTCTAATTTAGTTATTCACCCAATTAAAAAATTTTGGGTTGCTGAGTCCTTCTGCTGAGTAAAGAAGATTTTTCCCCATGTTGTTACATAAGGTATACCCTGCCTAAATGCCGAAAATGACTGTGAACCATTAGGAGGTTCAGATATTTGTGAAGATATACATGAGTAGTTAATCACAGTCTACCACCAGACATCATTCAGTTTGTTACTGATTATCCTATTGCCTTCCGGCTCTTCTTTTAAGAGTCCTTCAACCACTCCAAGTAGAAGTTTTGTGTTCACTTCACCATTCTTCAACCTCTTGGCAGCCCCCTTCTTGGACTCCTGCTGAGCCCCGGCCAGCTTGCTTTGTTCTTCCTAGAAGCACCCTCCCAGATTCTCTCTCTCTCTGGGATTTCTTTACCCTCCGTGTTGCAGTTACACTTGAAAGGTGTTGATAATTGATAATGTTGTAATGTGTCATGGCTGCAGGGCTATTTGCATTTTAATGGGACTCTTGGATGTGCACCTAGTCTGAACCTCAAGGAATGACTCCTACTTGAGGACAATTTCAGTCTTGGGGCAGGCAATAAGGCCAGCATTTGGCTGTATATAACCAGCATTGTCCATGGATGCCCCTACTCCTGGGTGAAGGCTAGAGGCACTTTTTCAGATGGGTAGGTGAGTTGGAAGGCAAGTGTAGACTGAAAAACACACTTGACATTACAAAATAATTCTCTATTTGATGGCTTATATGAACTGCTCCATAACATAGGTTACCAATATAGTCACATCTCTTTGACTATATTGCTCACTGTTGTATCCCTGGTGTTTTTTTTAAACCACTTTATTGAAATATGATTGACATACAAAAAGCAGTATGTGCTTAATGACATACAACTTGATGAATTTGGAGATAAATATACACCTATGAAACCATCACCACAATCAATGCCATATATGTATCTATCACCTCCAAGAGTTTCCTCCCACCATCTTTATTAGTTATTTATTTTTGTGATTAGAACACTTAACATAAGAGCTACTCTCTTGGCAAGATTTAAAATGTACAATACATTGTTAACTACTGGCCCAGTGCACACAGAAGTTAAGTTACTTGCTCAAGGTTTCACACTTTAGTAGAGGGGCATAATGATTAAAATTCAGGCTGCATGCCTTCAGAGTGTGTGTGCTTAAACTCTCCGTAACTGCTCTCACAGCAGTCTTACGAGGTAGGTAGCAGGGTTGGTTCCATTTAACAGATGAGTAAACAGAGATTTGGACACCTTCAGATGATTTTAAGCATTCTATACAACAGAGGTCTGCCCTTTGACATCATGGAAGAGTTATATGACTGATTTATACGTCTGGTGGCGAGGAACCCAGAGGCCGTGGTCTCCAGGAATCCTGCTCCCTAGACGTGTCCCAGTGTTTATTCCTTTATCTTACCATGATGGATTGATGCAGACCTCCCACTTGAACCAATCCTCTGTTCCTTGCCTCAGAAGCACCATTAGGTAGAAACGATCCCACAAACCCCTATATAAAAAGAAAAGCAAAAACAAAACCAAAAATCTGTCCAACTCTATTGAAAATCGATATGAATATATCAGCTCTTAAATTCCCCTTAGAGAAAAGTATCTAAAAATGTTCCAGGCCCAGTCTGCTCCTCAAATCAAAATCTGATCCTTCCTCCTATGCCTATAATTTGAGGTTGATTTAAAACTGAGCTAAGTCTTTGGGGACAAAATGAGATGGTTTCTTTCTGCTAAAGGGAAGGAGAGCTTAGGAGAAAAGTCTTGAAGAACATCTTCAAAGCTATGCTTTCTGAAGGACCGGTGAGATAGACTAAATAGAAAAAGTTTAAAAAAACAGGTGCTTCTCAGCCTGTAAAAATAATATCCATTTTTGGAAAGTGTTAAGAAAAAAAATCCTACCTCCAGTTCTGACCTAGTGATGCTGATATGCTCCCGGGGAATCATGTTCCTTTTAAGAAGAGCGTCATTTTTTCTGTATCTCCCCCAACCAAGACTATTGAGTTGAGCTTTATTGTCAGCAATTTGTCTTGGTAAAGCAGTAGGTTTCCTTTTGTTTTCTAAAGGTAGTGAATTAACCTGTTGGAGAGATTAATTTAATGTTAGTTATTAAACTTGGATTGGATGCTTATTTTTTCCAAGAAGAATCCCCATAAGGTTGTAAAGAATAATGTATATGGAGTTTTGCTCAGTGCTTGGCACATAGTAAGCATTTAGTAGGTGTTAGCGGGTATTATTATTGTTATTATTGCTGCTATGACTACTATTATTATGAGTGGTGGTGGTCCCTGGCCAGGCATCCGATCCTAGCTGCAGATCTTTACTGTGGGGAAGAAATGCATGTAAAGTGCTCAGTATAGTCTCTGGCACATAGTAAACATTTAGTGAATTTTAGCAAATTTATAAAGTGTGAATGGATTAGAGTCGATTAGGCTGCTGCCATAGAGACCAAAATTTAATGGCTCAAAGAAAAATAAATTTATTTCTTACTCATGTAACAGTACCAGGTAAGTGTTTCAAGTGTTAAAGAAAACTTCTCAGGCGATTTAGCCGTTAGCATGTATCAAAGTTTTATTAAGATCATGCAAGTAAGGGAAATGGACCCTAGAAGGCCACTTCCCAAATTCACTTTTGGCAGGAAACCTGATAGGAAAAGAATTCAGTTAGATAATCATTGTTAGACTAGACACAGAAAAAAAGGAAAGTCTGGTTAAAGGTCACTAGACCTTTGATTGACAGTTGGCAACTGAGAATGTGGGTAATTGGGCATGTGGGTAATTGGTTTCCCCGAGCAAACCTTAATCCTATTAAAGTTCACAGAAAATTGCTTGAGCATTTTATTAGGAATGCTAACTTCTCAAAAAGAGGTTGTGAAGCAAAAATATTTTGCCCCCCCAAGACCAGATATGGAACAGTTTCTTTTATGTGCAGGAGTTGGGATGGAAGACATTTCCTCCACCTACTCTGGGTCCTTCTGGCCTGGCTATGAATTAAATTCACATGAGACAGAATAACAGGAGAAAATTAAACAAAGCTTTAAAAACATGTATACATGGAAGAGACTCAGAAAAACTGAGCAACTTGCTAAAATGGTGGAGGCTCTCATCTTAAATACTATCTTCAGCTGCAAAGGAGGATGTTGGGGGTTGGGGGAGTCAGTTGCAGGAGATCACCAGAAAAGCACAGTAAACAAGAGCAAGGTTATTCTGCAGACCTAAGTCCTTGCCTTCTGCATTGATGAGAGTTTTTAGAGATAAGGTCATCCCCCCTTCTTCCTGGTACAGACAGGGAGACACCTTTACAGATGGAGATTTCCCTTACAAATGTAAATGTCTCTTATAAAGGATAACTTATACTTTTCAGAGTTTCTTTCATGTCTGCAGTTTTTAAAAGTAACCAGCCCAAAATAATCCTCATGCTAAAGAGACATATCTTGGGGTGGCTAATTCCAATCCCCCATGGCTCCAAGCCCCTTTCCCCAAACCTTGCACTATGCATCTCTTCCGTCTAGCTGTTCTTGAGATATATCCTTTTGTAATAAACTGGTAATCTAATAAGTGAACTGTTTCTGCAAGTTCTGTGAGCCTCTCTAGCAAATTAATCGAACTCAAGGAGGGGGTCTAGGGAACCTCTGATCAGAAGCCTAGGTAACAACCTGGACTTGTGATTGGCACCTGAGGTGGGGGCAAGCTTGTAGGACTTATTCCTTAACCTGTGGGTTCTGGCACTATCTCCATGTAGCCAGTCTTGGGTGAAGTGGATCAAGGCTGCCCTGGGGAGAAAAGCGCAAGATGTCCTGGCCTACATACTGATCTATATCGCCCTCCAGGAAGCATAGGACATCCCGACCTGATCCAATCTAATTCTTATCTGAAGTTATAGGACCACCCAATAACCAGACCCCACCTACACTGATACCATTTTAATGACTTTATTTTACATAATCTGTCCTTCATCTTGTAAAGAAATAACTCACATACCTATGCCTTACAAATTTAGCCCTACCCTCGAACCGTGTTTGTAGCTCTTCCCTCCCCATGGGTCTTGTCACCATGGTACTCCATGCTATTCTCTGAATAAAGGAGCACAACTACCAGACCTTGAGAGTCCAAGAAATCTTTCTTTCAACTCCTCGGCTCACTGAGCCCACATCATCGGGAATTGTGTTAAATTGTAGGACACCCAGCAGGGGTCACAGAATTGCTTGATGTGTGGAAAATCCACACCTCTGGTGTCAGAAGTGAAGTGTAGTAGGTAGTGTGAGAGTAAAGGAGAGACATACAGGAGGTTTGTTTTTCCTTTAGACTTCTTGTGATTGAAACTAATCATATGTTAAGAGTATTTGACTGCCTTTACTATGGACTGGCTACTTGTGTCGTTTGCACACCTATAGGCAAATATTGAGCTGTTAATTTTGCATAATAATTTCTAGGAGGTTTTATATGTTAGGAACTGAGCTGTTTATAATATGAATTGCACAAAGCTACCCTGTTTTTTAAATGTATTCTTTTGACTTTGATTATGGAGGTTTTTGCTGTGCAATTTTTTTTGTGTTGTCAAATTTAACAGTCTTCTCTTCCATGACTTCTGATTTGCATGTCATGTTTAGAAGGCCTTCCCCACTCCGAGACTGTACAAAAATTTCTTCCATTTTTTCCTAATAATTTTGTGGTTTTAGTTTTTACATTTAAATGTGTGCTCCATCTGTTAATTTCTTTTGTTTCAAGGTTAGAGGAATGGATTCAATTTTTTTTTCTAAGTGGCTACCCATTGTGTGAACATCATTTCTTTAATAATACATCTTGATCATATATCAATTTCCTGTATGTTGTTGGGTCTATTACTGGAATATTCCTTTGACATGTCTATTTATGGGCCAGTATTATGTTGCTTTAATTAATGTATCTTTATATCATGTTTTAATATCTGGCAAGACTAATTTCGCGTCATTACTTTTTTTTTAATGGAATTTTTCTGGCTAGTTTTACTTGTTTATTTTTCCATGTGAAAATAGTTCAAAAATACTGCTGATAATTTTTATTTGGATTGCATTAAATTT
Organism: Equus quagga; assembly: GCF_021613505.1. Classification (NCBI taxonomy): domain Eukaryota; kingdom Metazoa; phylum Chordata; class Mammalia; order Perissodactyla; family Equidae; genus Equus; species Equus quagga. The sequence goes on along the minus strand of NC_060273.1, from coordinate 63,568,254 downwards.
ATATATTAACTTGGCAGAATTGACATTTTTATGATGTTGATGTTGAGTTCTTAAGCATGGGTGTAGTATACCTTTCCATTTGAAGAATATGTGTTGTTTTTAAATGACCTTTGTGGTTGTTGACTGTGTTTTTCTGCATGTGACAGATTTCTGAGACTGGACCACTTGGTTCATTTCTTAAACTGGCTGAAATTATTGTTTTTATTGCTGAGGCTCAACCTGTTTCACAAGTTTGGAAGATCTAGGAGCTGACCAATTGCTTGTGTAATGATATTCAGAGCAAACACACCTCACTCTAGGAAATGATGTGAGGGTTTTGTCATTGATTTGCTGTCTCTACATGTTTGTGGTGGTTGCCTCATGGAATAGGAGCAAGAAGACCATGATACAGAAGGAGATCAATATCTGGAGCACAGATCTGGGGAAAGTGGTAGTTCAAACTCTTAAATCTGGCAAAACCTTTTGTAGGTTGAGTTTTCAAGAAGCATACCCTGAACTAGGATTTATAAATCTCAGAGGCACAGGCAGTAGAGTGAAGTGAGACAAGGGAGGGAAGGAAGCCAATACAGGCTGTTATTGAGCGCCTTATCTCTGTGGGCGACTGTGGCTCAGTCATAGTTTGGACCTTTGGGAGAAAGTGTAGAACGTGCCTCAGAGTTGTCCCACCCAAAGGCCAAAGCATCTGGGGTATTTACCAGCTCCTACTTGTTGCTGATTGAAGGCTGTTCCTGGTGCCATCAATAACCAGTCACCTCTGGCTTGCCTTGAGCATGCACCTATGACTAGCAAAAGTCTCAGGCAGAGAGTCACAGATGCTTGTAGTTGGAAGTGGTCAGCCTGCAGAGGAACAGTGGAGGAGAGGCTCAGATACAACTGTCTTAAGAAGATTTAAATTTCTGCATCCTTAGCTACCAGCTACATGCCCTGTTGGGAGAGGATTAGGGAAGTTAATTTTTGGGTTGTTTGTACCATCTACACTCCTTTCTTAGGAAATTCTGCCTTCACCCTCACCTGAGTGGGCATGTCTATGTTCTGAGCCTTGGAACTCTCTCTTTCCATTCTCATTCCTACCACACTGATTAGACCAGTGCCTAAACTTGTCTCAAAGTTAGCATTGTCTATGGGCTTGTCAATAACCTATGACTTGTTCTTGGAGTTTGTCCCCATTCAAACAAGCAGGGCAGGTCAGATTCCTCTTTTCGGGCTATGGAATTGCGAAACAAAGAGCCAGTTGCCAGTTAGCAGTAGGAGCTAGAATTAAAATGTTAATGTATAAAGGGAAGAACACAGGATGGCTGTGTTCAAGCAGCAATCATGAACGAGCTGGTTGCGAGAGAGAGGAATATGGAGAATGAAGGAGAGAGAGAGAGAAAGAGATGAGAAATAGTGTTAAGAGGCCAAACCCCAAAGGTGCCTTGTTTCTTGCCTTTCTTGAGTTCTGGTTGTTCAAATTCTCCTACTTTCCCATGAGGCATTTTTTTATCCTTAAACTATAACCACCTCTTCCCTTAGTATGAGTGAGCTACTGTTAGTTGTCTTGACCAAAAACACATTGGCAGAAAATTGGAGGGTGGTCTCCTAAGAGTGACTCAAGTTCTTCTCCATTTCTGCTGTCCCTTTTCCCTCCTCTGTGTCTGGGGGCAGCTAATCTGCCAGTCCCCTTGTCATGGTTGTTGCCAGCCGCTGTGAAAGGCTCCAAGAAATAAAATCCAGAGAAAATGCTAGTCATTAAGTGGAATAGGCTTGTCCTTCCCAGAACAGGCAGTGATAAGATCATACAGCTTACTCTATAAGGAAACTAAATTTTCATCCTCTCAAGAAAAGAGGAAACCTGATTAAATCCTTTATAGTGGTAAGCCCTGTGCTTTATAAATGGGTCCTGACAGTAAAGAGGTTACGGTGAGGAAGTTTTAGCAAATTTCCTTAATGAAACTTGATGAGATCCTCTCACCTGAGTTTTTACTGACTTAAGCTTCTTTGAGGAACAGCCTCACCTACCATCCACAGAAGAAGCTCAGTTGACCAAGTATAAACAGGCAAAAACAAGCCAGAAGGCCTAAATTCAATCCATTCACACTAAACAAATATGACCCACAATCAAGCTACATTAAATACAAGCTGAAATGACACACGTAACAGATATTTATTCAGCAAAGAAGGTTATGTTCAGGCTTGTGCTAGGTGCTGACAGCATAGAAGAGAATAAGACAGACATGTTCCTGCTCTCAGAATATGGGCTGTGGGGGAACATGGACACTGAATATGTCCTTATAAGCAAGAGTGTCACCAAAGGGAAGGGTATGAGAACAGGTCAGGAAGCCTTCCCCAATAGACTTTTTTTTTTTTTTTTTTTAAAGCTGAAACCTGAAGAATGAGCTGGGGGAAGAGCCTTCTAGGAAAAAGGATACTATTTGAGGAAGAGGGCAGCCTCCCACCTGGTTTCATATGATTTCTTTGTGTAGCTAAAACTCCAGCTCCAACGCCACACAGGGCTCTTTTCTTGGAATAGCAGTAGGTTTTGATCACCTGTTTGTTGCCTTACAGGCTGATGGCCCCTGCTTCTGCCCCCATGGGCTCTCTGGCTGCAGAGATGATGGCTGCCGCATGGGGCAGGCCAAGAGTGCCAGAGAGTTAACACCTCTTATGGGGTTTTCTCCTGATGTGGGTCAGGAGTTGGAGGACAAATACCCCAGCTTCCTTACCCTTAGTGGGACCATTCTGAGGTGTGTTTACACAGCCCCTCAGAGGATCCCGACTGAGACTGAGGCTCTCGTGACCCTTAGTGATAATCTGCTCATCAAGAAGTCGTTAACTGGCTTTCCTCCTTTCTCTGCCTACTTCCTCACCACTTCCTCACAGTGCTTCCTGGTATCACCTCCATGAACGTGACCTGAAATCCTTATCTTGGGGTCTGCTTTTGAGGGGAAGCCACACTAAGACCATCTCTAAACCCTATGTGTTTGCTTTTAAGCTGATTGTCATGATTGTGTCTCTAGCTTGTGGGGATTCCTGGGGGTAGAAAGGGAGGGGAGGGACATTCAGGACCAGAACTTCTATTTTCCAATACTCCTGCTTCTTCCATAATCGGAAGGCTTGCTTTGTGTGTGTGTGTGCGTGTGCATGTGTGTGTGTGTTTGTGTGTGATTACAAGTAAATCTTCATGAGGAAACTGTTGAGGACATCTGCCTAAAGTTATTTTTCTCAAGAAAGCTTATGTTAATAAGCAGAGAATGGGGCAGCAAACCATGGGGGAATGAGCCCTGACCTGGGAGTCAAGGGACCTGAGTCAGATTCTGTTATAGAGTCACTCATCACTATGTGACCTTGGGCAGGAAATTTCATCTCTCTAGGCTTTGGTTTCCTCATCTGTGAAGTGGGGAGGTGGGACTAAGTGATCTTCAGGGTCAGCATTCTAGGGTGATCTTTGAATATATTTCATTGACTCCATGGCATGCAAGCTCTGTTCCAAGGGCACCCCCAGGGTCTGCCAGGGAAGGGTGAAGGAAGGAAAAGGGGGATGGACCCTCATTCATTCATCAAATAGTTCTTGAAGCCTGCTGGGTGCCAGGTACTGTTCCAGGCATTGGGGATAGAGGTGAACAACTGAGTGTCAGTCGCCCACTCTGATTGAATCAAAGAAGGCCTTGAATGAGGTGAGGGTTTGGAGGTCAAAAAAAGAGCAGAAAACAAGTCTCCTCCTCACTTCATTATTTGATTGGCACCTATTGATACATGAATGCAGGTTTTAAAAAAAAAATTAGATTACCCTTTTGCTATCTAGTAGGAAATAGAGCGCTATGGGAAAATGACATTCAGGATAGGGATATTTTAATAGGAAAAACTTGTGACTATGGGTGCTGCCCTGGAGTGTGAGATGGGATGGGTAATTATGGCCGGGGACTTGGGGCAGCCCAAGGATGTGGGTGCCTGTCTGGGGGCAGGAAGAGGGATTGGTTCAGAGGTAAGGGAGGGACCGCCCATTTTAAGCCTTCCCATCTTGGGCCTCCCAATTTTCCTAATGGCTAGTTATAAAGTCACCAGGCAGGCCACAATGCCGTTTTCTATAAACAAGGGATGGAGGTGGGGAGGGGGTGAAAATAGAAATAATTTATCATCCTAAACTAACAGATCTGGGCGTAGGCCCAGTGCTACTGAAAGGGTCCTTTTCATGATGTGTGGGCAACTCTCTCCACTTCTTAAGTCATCAGAGAGGTGATTGGAATGGCTTTTAAACATGGACTCTGTCGAGTGATGCAAAAGTCCCATGATTTACAACCCAAAAAAGTTTATCTTGCTCTGGGAAAAAAGAAGGCCTTGGAACTGGAGCTTCACATTTAGAAGCCAATAAAAACATCTTAAAATAACACCCCCTCCTTCCTCCTGCTTCATAATGAGAAATGGAGGATTTAGCAAGAGGTGGGGGGCTGTGGGTAGGACAGTCGCAATCACCAGTGATTGAGCTTTGAGGTCCAAGGACTTTGTTGTGGGCACTGGAACCCTATGATTTATAATTAACTCCAACAAGAAAAACCAAATGCCATGCACTTTCCTAACAGAGCTACAAAAATAACCACATTCACAGTGTTTGCAAAATTGGAAACAAATGTCCCAAGGAACATAACAGCTCCATGCTGTCCTACCCAAGCTTTGGAGGAAGAAAAATACTGGCACTCAGTCACGACCACAGATAATGAGCCAATATCGTTTGTCATGGGAAATTCATCTAGGCAAAATTGGATTGCACCATTAGCCCTCAGTGACTCTGAGAAATGACCATACTGAAGTGCCTCAAATTAAAATCAGCCAAGGGATGGGTCTAACATCCTCTTTCCCCTAAATGCTGAGTTTTGTTTCTTTATCCCCTTTTATAACATAGTGGAGCTGTAAGGGGGGAAATAATCAATGCCTGATTGTACCCTTGTTCCTGGAATGGCTCAGACCCATGTGGTTCTTTTTTCAAAGTGGGTACGGACAAAGGTAATGACCATGAAAAGTACTGGGGGGCTCTGAGGTGGTACAGAAGGGCATAGTGACCTAATTCACTGTTGAAGGATGATGGGGAGGGGTGCTGGTGATTTGGCATCTGGATTAATAACCTATAACCTTAGTTTACATACGAAATTTTTTTTAGGATATTTGAATTCTACTCTAGAAGTAATCTTAGTTCTTGTGCTGATGTGGAATATGAAAAGTTTGGTTACAGGAGTTTACTCGGTTAGAAGAAATTCTCTATCTATAGGGGCCCTTTGATGCTATTAAACAGCGAAATCACGCAGCAAAGGACAGAGTTAATGGTTCTAAAACAGTAATGAACTAAATCTAGGCATTACAGTAAACAGTTTACAGGCATCTCCTTTAATTTGCACAATCCTATGAAACAGTCTTTAATAGAATTCCTGTTTTACAGATGAGAAAACAAAGCCTCTGAAAGGTTCAATAACTTGCCAGACTGCAGTTAGCAAAAAGCAGAGCTGGGGCAAGGACCCACTGCTCTTTGACTCCAACGCGCATGCTCTAAAGTCACTCTTGGGTGGATTTCTATGTATTTTTCCCCTTTAGGCCAATGCTTTCCAAACTGTGGTTCATCAGCTCCCAGGGGCCATAGGAAAATTTCAGATGACCTTGCTACTATTTCCCTAATTCTGTATGTCAGAGAGATAGGGAACAAAACCCTTTCAACTCTCACATCTCGTAATCCTCCCTCCATTTCTATGAATTAAGTCATGTGCCTCACCTCAGGGGACCCACGACAGTAATATTAGCTGAGCGAGAAGCAATATAGGTGAGTGAACTTTCAAACTGACTAACTTAAAGGTAGCAGCAATAAAATGTGAACTTGAAAAGTGCCTGAGAATCAACTGTATGAACCTTGTCAGTTTATGTAAACTGTGCGCAATGAATATGCAAATTTTCTACACATTTTCCTGCCTATGCACTTCTGTTATACACTTCTAACAGACCTGGGTATGGCCTCCTGGGAAAATGGGAGTTTAAGCTTTCTGCAAAAGTCACCTATGAGACTAAGAATTTCCACTGTCTCTGTCCAAAACATGGGATTAGTGAAGAAATTCTCACTCCTTGTTTTTCGCTTGAGAGAAGTTAATTCTTCCTATGGGAAATTTTTTTAACGTCCTAAAACTATCTGAACTTCAGGAACTTGAACCTTGCATCGTAGCCGCCTTTTGCCCCTAAGGAATATAATCTATCCAAGCTGTTAAATTGTTGTGAACTCCAATAATAGGACATTTTTATAGTGTTCAGGATATGAAACTGAAGCGTAGTAGACTGCTGTGTGTATGTGTATTTGCTCACATTCAAAAACTAGTTAAGCATTTCAGATCTCTTTAGATTTATACAGGGTTATTTATTACAAGGCTCCTGAACTTTCTAGAGGCAGCAATCTTCCGGTGATCTTTATCCAGCTGTTCTCCTCTATCCTCCCACAAGGCTGCCTGTTTGGTTCTTTCTTTTTCTCTCTCTTTCCTCCTCTTTTTCTTTTTTTATTGAGCTTAGCCTTAATGGGGAAATAAAACGTCAAATACATCTGAAAAAAATCCAGTGGTAAAATTTGCAAATGGGAATATAATTTGAAGGCAATGCCAAAGTTAAGCAGCCAGTTTTTTTTTTTTTTAAATTTTCTCTGTTAATTAGGCTGCAGATTTTAAATCTTAAACATGTGCAGAGTTGTGAGGGATCTCGTGTGTAGAAAGAGGCTTAATTCCAGCAGCTCCTGATATTGACTGTTCAGTTTTGCAAGGGTCACAATAGACACCATCAACAACTCGTATTTTTTTGTGTGCCTTCCGCACATACAGCAGAATGGAGGGAAGAATCAGGGAAAGTTAGAGCTGGCCTGAACTCTGATGTCATCTACCAGTGGTTTCCAATTTTTTAGGTCAGAAAACAAAGAAAATCTTATCCAGTTAGCCTGGAGCCGCTACATATGGAGCGTGTGCGCATGCGGGTGCATGTGTGCCTCGCATTCCTCTGTTAGGACAGAGCATCTGTCTACTGGGAGTGGGTGCACAAAACTCTCGAGATTGCAGTTTGAAAGTTCCAGTTCTTGGACCACCCTCTCATTTTATTGAGGGAGAACTCAAACTCCAGAAAGCTGAGCTGGCTTGTTCAAGGTCACACTGCTGGAAGGAGATGGAGCAGGCACTTGAACTAGGTCTTATGTTTCTGAGCATTCTGCTCCTTTCTTTTTGCTTTTTTTACCTGCTAAATTTATTGTACATTCTTTTGCTTCACACTGTCATGTATATTTAAACAAATAAGTCCACACTTGCCTTCCTGTTATTTTCTTTGGAAACCACACAAACAGTTTAATTATATTTTCTTCCCATTCTAAGGAAGGATTACAAAGGGATTGTTTGTATGCTTGCCTGTTTGTTTGTCTGTCTGTTTGTTTTTTCCAGGTTTATTGAGATAAAATTTACATATAACAGCCCTTTCTTTTTCTACTACAATGCACTGTTTCATAGAATGCAGAGAAATTACCCATGTTTGCTAGTGAGAAATACAGTGAGATATATGTACAAAGATAAAGTTAGTGTATATGTAAGGATAAGGTTGAATACTTTACAAAGACTCATTAAGGTGATCATTAAAAATATGTATATATAGCTATTGAATTAGGAGTGTGAGAAATAACTGTGAAAGATTGGTATAACAGTGTTGTAAAAACTAAGGATTCTACATCCACTCAGATTTCTTCGTGTTTTTAAGATCTCATCACTCTTCAAAGAAAACTAAACTAGAAATTGTAAACATTGCATTATGAGTTTTGTTTATGCAAAAAAAGAAAATGACCAATTTCAATCAACAGACCTCTGTAATTACAATTTAGAATTACTTCTAACTCATTTGTGATAACATAATTAAATTTTTTTCTCAGAAAATCTCTATGCAAAATATCTCTGCAACTTCTGTTCCAGCAAGTACAGTAGTTTCTGCCTTCAAGGGACTTACTATCAAAAGTCTCATCTTATATTATCACCTTTTGGTTGGAATTTTGCATTTCCTTTGTCACCAGGAAATAGTTGTCATGTGGATATATGGATGGTTTTGGAGTTGTCCTGGGTTTCCTACCAAGCAAATGCCTGAGGTTTGGGCAGGCTCAAATCCAGTAGGGGCTGGAGTAGGCAGGCAGTATAGCAATTCAGAATCCAAGAAGTCAAACTGTTGGCAAAAGCAGCACAACAGAGATTTATGCTCTGCCCTGTATAATCCCTTTTGCTGAGGGGGTGGTGGGGGTCCCAGGTCTTACTTCTTTAGGCAGAAGGGAATCAAGAGATGCTAGGCTGGGCAAATCCTTCTCAAGATTAAGCCAGGGGCAGAGATGCTGGGATTTCCTTACTATCTCCAACCCAAGTCATCTTTGCAATGGACAGGCTAATACTATAGAGCCAAAGCTTTCATTTATAGGCAGGATTTGGTTCTCTTTCTGTTCTTTCTTAAATAGTCTTTTTTTTTTTTTTTTTTTGGTGGACAATGAGAAACTAGACTTCACAATTTTTCAGAGCTTGGGTGGTCCAATTACCAATTTTTTGTTGAAAGTTCTGCAGCACACTGACAATAGCCATGAAGTCCCGGCAGTCAGGCATACCTCCCCAGGACTTTGAGAACATGTAGATTTCAGTGCCCGAGCCGAAAGCCACACCCATTTCCAATTCCTCTGTTACTCTTGCAAGATGAAGGTGAAGGTGCATCCCAGCCAAAACGAACTGGTAGGGCACAGCCTTTGAGCATTTGATAGGTTCTGGGAAGCTGCCGCCTCCACCCTAAAACTAAATACTGCTCTGTTTTCTGTTGTCTCAGGCCTATATTTCTGTCATTAAAGATTTATCAACCCTCTGATTCTAAAAAAAAATTCTGTTTTTCTCCAAATGTGGAGAAATCATACTTTAACTGGATTACCACCTTCATGAGAATTATTTCATTTCTTTGATTCTTAGATGCATTCACTCCCACATTTGAACACTTCTGAAATGCTCATTTAGTGTACAATGTATGTGTTTAATGTGGTGTTCCATTTTTATTTCTTGGAAAGTTGTTATTAAATTGATGATTCATTTTAAAGGGATGACATCTTATACTCAGGAGAATACCATAGCTTCTTTAGTTAATTTCTAATTTTGACTCTAAATGAAATTGTGCAACCGTAAGATCATGGTGGTGGTGATGGAAGAGGAGGAAATGTGGGGAGAGTGGGGGAAGATTCTTGAAATGGGCCAGGGACTATGCTAGAGAAAATTTTGCTGACATTTTTACTTGCGATTATGGTTTTGACCTCCATTCAGCTACCTTTAACTGAGCATTTCTCCACTAATTGGGGTGGGGAAATTTGGATCTGTTTCATCATTGCTATCAAGAGCCATTTGTTTATTGCCTGGTATATAAAATTACAAAGAGATACAAAGCACAGCCTTTGAACCTCAGGATATGTTGATTATTGGAAATTGAGAGGTTTTTGTTACTTTATTGGTGTAACAGGGTGGGGAAAGCCTTCCATGAAATATTATTTTTTGGCAACAGCTTTGTTAAGATATAATTCACATACCATTCAAATCACACTTAAAGAATATAATTCAATGGATTTTAGTGTGTTCACAGAGTTGGGCAAACATCACCACAATCAATTTTAAAACATTTTTATCACCCCAAAAAGAAATCCTAAACTGTTTATTAGTCATCTCTCATTCCTCCCATTTCCCCCAACTCTAGACATCACTATTCCATTGACATTTGAAATCCAAAAATACAGCATGGTGGAGGGCCAGACTAGGCCAATGAACCAGGAGTTAGAAGTTTCAGGAAGATTCTAAATTTTGGTATTGCTTCTTAGAAATTACTTAATTTCTTTGAACCACATTTTCTTCATCTGCAAATTTGAGATAATGACACTCACGTCACAGGTAGTTATTATTAATGTGGTGGTTGTGAGAATTAACTAAGATAATATATATGAAAGTACCAGCATTGGGCATGTTACATAGTAGGTTCAGAAAGTTATTTTCTTCATCCTTTCGTCTCTCTTCAGGATGGGCCCCGAGTTGAATTGCTGAAGAATGACTGATTTCTCTCTTCCCTTGACGTGAAGACTGAGTCTTTTGTAGGTGCCACCTCAGTGTTCCCTCCCAGAAATCCCCTTTTGGAGGTAGGTAAAGCCCATTACTGTTGCTGGTGACACCTCAACTCAGTTGTTAACCTGATGATACAAAACAAAGGGTCTGGTTTCTATTTTCTTAGTAAATAAAAAAAAGCCGTGTCACCCACTTTATTTAGAAAATAGGAAGTCAGCCAAAACTCTCAAAATTTCCACCATTTGGGTGGTTTTCAGAGGGATACAGAGTCCATGGAACCAAAGTGGTTAGTAAGGGTGATGGATGGAGAACAAAAACTATGACTCTTTCAGCACCCCCATGTGAACATCCATGCAGTGTAATGAAAAAGAGACGAGGGCTGCTGGGCTCCGAAAATCAATCCCATTGGCTTTTGACTCTGGAAAAGCCCACAGCAGTTCCAAGACTATTCTTTGAAAATCTCAGAGATCTGGCTTGTGTTTATTCTCATCCTTTAGGAGTAGGGAGTTAAGGAGTGTTTCTTTCTGAGTGTGGTGGATGGTGAAATTGAAATGTAGGGCAATTTCTGTGGTCTGAGAACCTGAAGTCTTTGAAGGAGAACGTTTATGATGACCTTCTCATCATTCTAAACCCTCTGCTCCTGCTTCTGCCAGAATCAGGACGCTCCTGAGAGCTTTTGGCTCTCCCTATGTCTCTCCTGACTTCTGCCAACATCAGCTCCAGGTTATTCAACTAAGAACAATTTAGTCAAAAATAAGAAATCAACATAGCTATTTGGTAAAAGAAAAAAAACGTAAAATGAATGTTCTTCAGACATTATTCCTTGATAATTTTGGCCCAGGATTGTGGCTTATTTGCACCCTTTATTCATCTTTTAAAGATTTTGCTCGTTTAAAAGTTAACTTTTCAATTTTTTCCCTATATATTTATAATTATATTTCAGATTCATTTCCAGCCCATTATTCCTATTCTTTGGTGTTTGTTGGAAGTGGAAAGTTGGGATAATAGGATTTAGTTGAAACATCCGAAATATCTAACAATTCTTAGTGTTATGAAATAAACACACAGTTCCAAATGCTATGTGTGGTGTAATCCTATATTTATAAAATAACAATAATGTATAGAGAAGGTTTTGGACAACTATACATCAAAGTCTGAATAGTGTTTGGTTAGGTAGAATTATTTTGCTTATTGGTATTTTTTTAATCCATTCAACAAAATTTTAAGCTCCTACTAAATGTTAGCCATATTCTCTATGTTAGAGATATAGCAATAAAGAAAAAGATGAGAAAAATTTGCCTTCATGAAGATGCATACTAGTGGGGAGAGGGAATAGATAAAAGAACTAAGTAAAATATGTCATAGGTTAGACAGTGAAAAGTACTGCAGAGAAAAATGAAGGAGGGAAGGGGGATAGAGTGTTGGGGAAGGGTTCCAATTTTAAAATAGATCATCAGGAGAGGTCTCACTGTCAAGGTAATTTTTAAGTAAAGACCTAAAGGAGATGAGGGCATGAGCCAGGTGGACATCTGGAGAAAACTCATGTTGGAACAAGGAATAACAAGTACAAAAGGGCTTCCAAGGGAACACGGCTTGTATGTGTGTGTGTGTGTGTGTGTGTGTGTGTATGTGTGTATCTGTATGTCTGTGGATATATGGTATGAGATAAAGAGAGTAGGCAGGAGTGAATCCAAGTTTTTGATTTGGGCAACTGGAATGATACAACTGCATCAACTGAGATGTGGAGGTCTGCAGGAAGGTGGAATTTGGGAGGCCAGATCAAGAGCTCAATTTTGGACCTTTTAAGTTTGATGTGCTTATTAGTCACTCAAGATTCTTCTCTAATGAGAACGCATTGTTTCTGAAATTTGGCAAAAAACAATAAATGACATTATAAAAGACATCCTATTGCAGGACTAGGTTGTTCCAACAAACCTTCTATTGTTGGCCTAAATTGTTCAGTTGACTACATTTCTTTGGCCACATTGTTTTCAGTCAAACCATCTGGACCTGGTGTACATAGGGGGCAATTCTGGGTAACCACAAAGCACACTTGTTCCTAGGACCACCCTGCTTAGAGGAAAGTTGAAAGCATACTCAACATTGCTTTGCTGTCTTGGCTTTCAGGGTCATTGACTCAACTGCCTTCCTAGATGCTTGTTTTAACCCTCTGATCCCATAAGCCCTGCCGGACTTCTTGGACTTTTGACTCTTCCATCAGCATCTCTGATTTTAGATATTCACCTGAAGTTTCAAGGCTCTGGAGCAGCTGGACCCATAGTTCTTCCTGTCCCCTGATGGTCCCTGTCTAGTCACCCCCATCCTAGAACCAACATGCTCTAATAAATCAATTCACACTACATTTCTTGAACACCTATTTTGTACAAAGCACTGTACTAAGCGTTTTTGGGACGATAAAGAATTTGAGATGTTGCTCTACAGTCCCGGAGGTTCCAGTGCTGTGGGGGCTGTAAGTATACACCATGACGTGGTGATGACAAGCATTTACTAGTGTGGAGAGGAATCTAGGGCTCTGATTTTTGTAGTAATGACCTACTTAGTCCCACCAGCTCTGCTCCAGCATTTTATAAATTTTTCTCAGAGGCTTTTTTTGTCCTTTTCAAAATTTAGCCTTTCTTCTTTTTTTAAATTCTGATTATAAAGTAATGGATATTCATTGTAGAAAACATGGGAAAAACAGAAAAACATGAAGAAAAAAACCTACTGATGATCTTATCATTCGGAGATAGAATGTTACTGTTAATATTTGAGTGTATTTCTTCTCATTCTTTAAAAAAAGTTTTACTGTTGGCATTTTCCCACATCATTAATATTCTTTGGAAGGATTTTTTTTCTGAGCTGAATGGAATTGATGCCTCACCATTTGTTTACTGGTCCGCGGATGTTGAATCTTTTCGTGTTTTCATAGCTAAGTTCCTCCTCGCTTATACATAGGCCTGATGTTGAGACTGTCCTAGGATACCTGAGAGTAGAGTCTCATGCAAATGGGGGTGTGCCCAGGTGGAGGGCACTTGGGTGAGAGAGGTGCAGCCACTTGAGGCATGAATAGCAGGCACTTAATTAATCCATGCCCCTCCCAAGCATGCACACGCACGAACATAATAGAGCTCACTGCTGAAAAGTCAAAGGGGGCCTTTGTTCTCTATTTAAAAAGCTGCTTATCATTGCTAGACCAAAGAACTCTGAAATCATATGATTTTAATATAGTACATCTTTTTATGATAAACATTGGTAGTTATTGTCAGGAGTCCATAAAGTAGAAATGAAACAGGACCTTTCTTTCAAAGAGTAGAGAATGATCAAAGCAAGGTGCAAGAAAGTGGCATCATGGCTCCCCTATTAATGTAGATGTGTGTCCCTACTTCAGTGGGATTCCTCCAGGAGAGTGAGCTTATGAACCGAGAAAAGAAATAGAAAAAAATTGGAAAGACGATATTGTATCATTGTAGAATTTGAAAACCAATAATGCTTTCAAGGCTGGTATGTGGAACTTGCCCTTCTCTTTTGGCTATTCTAGCCACAGATGAGTGTTTCTGTGCCAATTAGAACATTCTTGAGGTGTTTTCCTTTTCTTCACGTGATGTTGGTTGCGATCCCATGCTTACTGTTATTTATAAATTAATTTCTGGCATTTGTAGTAAATTCTAGAAAACCCAATAAAACCACAAGTGTGCAGTTAAATCCTACTTTTTTTTCTATTTGTTTTTTATTTTGAGGTTAACCTTTTTGTTTTTCCTGTGGGAAAGACAAGACAGTTAAAAAAAAATGTTTCTAGCAATGGATGGGTGGTTTATAGAGCACATTTCTAGCTTCCATTATTCTTTAGTCTTTTCATTGCTATGAATGTGTTCTCCCATTTGCTTAAGGCTATTTGACCACCTTCCTTGATAGAAATAGTAAAGAAATTAATCACGAGGATCTAGGTTGATGAAAAGGTGTTGATAGACTATCTTTTTCTTGTGACAAGAAATGCCGAAGCTGATAATCAATACTTCTTTAAATATACCAAAGCCAGGAAGCCAAGTAACAAGTAACACCAGTAAAATGGTCATGTATAAAAGGTGAATTTGCATGACATGAAGTTGTCAGAGATTCATCTCTTTTTAAAGTGTACTTTCAGCCTTTCCCAAGAAGGGCTTTCTCAGGAATTTTGGAGGAAGTAGTGGTGAATGGTGTAGAACAGCATCTCCCCTAGTGAGTTCTACAGAATGTGAAAGAGTGGAGTGGACATCTGTTATTTGCACCTACCCTGATGCATTTCTTTCTACTGGTAGCAATACCATGATTTGCCTTTGAGGAACCATCCGTCCCCACGGTTGGTCCACATGATTTTGGTGTGACTGAGTCCAGAGGTGGACACATGGCCCAGGACTGTATATTCCATCTCACTTGTCTCAGGAATCAGTGCAGGGATGACTGTGTGACCAAGAAAGTCCAGTGAGATTCATCCTGGGCTCTTTTGGAACAATTGAGAAGGAGAAGCCCCTTTTTCATTGGGGTTGCTGAAAAGAGAGGATATAAGCTTAGTGTTGATGGTTGTCTTTCTGCCTTGTGGAAAGAGCTTGCTTGAATGAAGCCAACACAAAGGAATGTTGAGCCCAGAAATGGAGACAGTGAGTCACCGGGACGTTGTGTGAGATTCTGAGTTCCGCCAGGTCTAAAACCAGCTTATCCCTGGACTTAAATAAATGAATTTTTCTGTTTTATTCAGTTTATGTTGGGCTTCTCTCACTTGCCACCCAAATAGTTTTGGCTAATTGAAAAAGTGTTATGTGAAGACTGATCTGTCATCAAACACATGTGGGAACCCTGGGCATGTTAGTTTGGGTTCTCCTAGAACGAGACCTTGCAGTAAGATTTGTATGCAAGTAGTTTATTTGGGAGGCAGAGAGTGGGGAAGTAAGACAGTGAAGGGAAGGCATCTAATAAATGGTACCTTTCAAGCCAGCAACCACTGTGGGTGATTAGAGCTTAATCCCACAGAAGAGCTATGGGAGACGGTATAAAGCACATGCCTCAGAGTCATCCCAACCAAGCAGCAAGGGAGCTGGGATAGTTACACCACAGTTGCCATCAGTTATTGGCTGAGGGCTGCTCTTGGGGTGTGTGTTAGTTTCCTGGTACATCAGCCTGCTCTGCAAGCAGGTGGAAGAGCCTTCTGAGGCACGACAGAGAGAGAGATCAGACAAAGAGGTGCAGATACTGCCAGTTTGAAGTCAGAGGACTCAAGGGATATGGGCTAAACAAAGCAAAGGTTTGTTTACTTCAGGACTTCTTAGAGTCTTTAATATGCTAATATAGATACTGAATATCCAAAAGTGAGGTTACGGTATGCTGTGTTTCCAAATTTATTTTACCATAGAACCTTTTCTTTGTGGATGATCTTTGGAATTTGCAGTCTATAGCACATGCTTTGGGAAATACTATCTCAGAATATCCTAGATTTAAGGCATAACCTAGCTATAAAAACATGCAGGACTCAATAGCATCCACCTCAAAAATTTGAAAGAATCAATGGGTAAAATTGTCAGACCTTTGACCAATGTTATGGACTGAATGTTTATGTCCCCCTGAAATTCGTGTGTTGAAATCCTAATCCTCTATGTGATTGTATTAGCAGGTGGGGGTCTTTGCGAGGTGATCAGGCTATGGCAGTGGAGTCTTCATGAATGGAATTAATGCCCTTATAAGAAGAGACTTGAGGGACTGGCCCAGTGGTGCAGCAGTTAAGTGTGTATGTTCTGCTTTAGTGGCCTGGGGTTCGCCAGTTCGGATCCTGGGTGTGGACATGGCACCACTTGGCAATCCATGCTATGGTAGGTATCCCACATATAAAGTAGAGGAAGATGGGCATGGATGTTAGCTCAGGGCCAGTCTTCCTCAGCAAAAAAAAAAGAAAAAAAAAGAGGAGGATTGGCAGCAGATGTTAGTTCAGGGCTGATCTTCCTCAAAAAAAGAGAAGAGACTTGAGAGAACTTGCCTCTTCCTTTCTCTCCTCTCTGCCATCTGAGGACACAAGGAAAGACAGCCATCTGTAAGCCAGGAAGCAGGCTTTTACTAGACTCCAGATCTGCTGGTGCCTGATCTTGGACTTTCAGCCTCCAGAGCTGTGAGGAATAAATTTGTGTTGTTTATAAGCCACCCAGTATACAATATTTTTGTTATAGCAGCCCAAACTAAGACAGCCAACAAGTATAATTGTTATATTTTTTTAAATTTAGCAAATGACTACTGTAGATGATTCTACAGTTTCATCATCCTTTGATGTTGAGGCAACGACGACCTAGAAAGTTTCACTCACTTACTTAAGGCTGTTAGCTAGTTTGTGCAGAGTGAGGAGTAGAGTTTAAACTCGGGTTTTTGTTCTATCTGTGGATCAAGCATTTTAAATTAAACTCAAGGCTATGTTGGAACCACATTCTGTCAGGTAGTTGCCTAAGTGTGCCACCAATCTTCTCCAGTCCGTCTTCTTTGTCATTATTTGCTTTAACAGGTAGCAGAACCTGGGGTTGTTTTTTAGGTCAATTTTGCAAATAAAGGTCTTGGGCATTATGTACCATTTCCCTGGGGCTGGCTGGCAGGCAGCCTTCATTGTCTCTAGACTTGGGATTTGTTTGGCTTTGTCAAGAAGTCTGTGTTTCCTCACACTTGCGTTTCTGGATCAGAGTCATAAATGCACCCAAGCTCATCGATACCAATGAGTCAGAGAGACTAGTTAGGTCAAGAACTGCTGTCATGGAGCAGCTTGTGGATGATTCCTTGTGTTATTGAGCATGATTGCAAATAGTAGTTTTAATGTGTAGCCATATCTATTATACAGTTATAGGTATTTTCAAGGTCTTGGCCCAACAGGCACATACCTACACAAAGGCTTAGCATCCTGACTTCTGATTGCCCAGGATGTTTTGTCCAAATAAGTGGGTTTTTGTGTCCAGGTACATGGGCTTGCTTCTCAGACTAAGGAGACAATGGGGAGGTATTTCTGCAGAAGGTAAAGAGCAGGGAATTATTATTTTTTCCTAGGTGATAAATAGCAATGAACAGTGTTTTCTGCTGGCTGTTCCTGACCATCAACCTTTTAATGCTCTCAACTTTGTGTTTTCTTACATATTGATGCTCACAAATGTGAGATGTAAATTGCTGGAGGTCTATATGGTAAAGACAGCAGTAAAAGATCTTCCAATGATTGGTAATATCATTGCTAGGCATGGCCTCTCCTATCCATTTCTACTCATCCTCCAAGACAAAGGAAAAGATATGTATAGTTCATTAGGTAACTGAGTTATGGAAACAGTTTCATTTTTATTCAAACAGTAATACAGATTTAGAGGCTTGTTTTTATTAAAATTTCTGGGTGGAGATGTCTACAATGTATCTTTATTATGATTGATTTATATGCACTGTCTATAAATACCAAATATTTAACCAGCCATCTCTATCTCTTATTTCTGGGATTTCAAAATTTAGAAGTAGGTTTTAAATGATATTATCTACACAAATATAGGAAAACTGTCTTAAACATGCCTCTTTATTATGCAGCTCTCGCTATATAATATTTGACATGGGTCAAATTATATACACTGAAATATAACTCCATAGGATAAAATCTTAATGCAATGTGTTAAGCTCATAAATGGTTAGTTCTATCATACAATATTAGTATTTCAGTGGAATGGTTATTACCATCAGAAATACCTTTCAAATTTTGGTAATCATTCATCTGGACCCAGGATGGTGCTCATCTTCTGATGGATACCAAAGTACAAGAGGGAGACATGGTCTTACTTTCTAGAAGTCATGTTTTTGTGATATGTAGAAGATAGTAAATCCCACATGTCATCAGGCGCTAGATTGTGTGATATAGACTGTGAGAGAAATACATATTCACAAGAAGGAAGAGCCATTGTGGGATGAGGAGGTTGGAAAAAACTTCCTGGAGGAGTGGAGGGAGACTTTGTCCAGGATTTCATACTTCTGGGCCTTGAAATTTATTGTTGAGTTTGCTATTCACTCAACGCTTGTGGATCCTCCAGTCCAATTTATATGTTCCCAGAGGTGAACACAGTGGAGCTGATTCTCCTGCAAACATTCTCTTCTCTCTACCCAAGGAAGGACTATTTCAATATGACTGTCCAGATAGTATTTTGTATTATCTATCTTTTCATTTCGTGTTACTTTTGGGTTGACTCTTCTAAAGAGTATGAAGACATACTTCAAATTTAATTCTTTGGTTCCGTCCACTCCTTGAAATGCAAGGACATTCTACGGGTGCTTTTTAAAACAGAGCGGAGTGATGTGGTAGAGCGATGAGACTGGAACATCTAGATTTGAGTCCCGACCACTGCGTTTCCAGAGATGTTGATCAAGTAACCTAACTGCTCTCAGCATCAATTTCCTCATCTCTAAATGGAAAAATATGACATATTCCGCCTACCTCCGATGTTGTTGTAAGGATCAAATGAGATAATGCAAGTAAAAATATTTTTATAACTTGTAGTACCTGATACAAATATTAGATATTATTAATGCAAACTTAAACGAATGTATCATTTTCCTCATCTGTTAAATGGAGACAGGAATTATATCTACCTCATTAGATTATTCTGAGTAAATGGAATAGAACACGTAAAGTCTTCTAGAATAGTTTGTGGCAAATAGTAGGTGCTCAATAAATCTAGAGATTACAAGGATAAAATTTATGAGAGAAAAAAATTCTTTCATCTTAAAGCCAAAAAAAAAAGTTTTTGCTTACAATGTTTTCACTAGTCAACATTTGCTTTTACCATCAGATGTTAAAAATGTCCTCTTTGAGTGAGGTTGATCATTCACAAAACAGTAATTTCCTCTTTCAATCAGTGCTTCTCAGATTGAGAGGGCGAACTGGTCATGCTGTTCTGCCTAGATGGGGCCAGTTGGGAGTGGGAATCAATTATATTAGAGATTCTCAAAGTGTGGTCCGAGGTCTGGTCTCCTCTATTATTCATGCTGTAATATGACAGCATCCATACTTTAGTTTCTGGCATAAATTAATAATTTGATATTGAATTAATAATTATCCTATTGAATACAAACCAGACATCAGCTCATTGGTGTCTCATTGAAAGTGGTGAATTTCCCCCAGGCACTCTGGGGAGGTGTTTTGGGGATGAAGTGGATGGACTTGGACCATCAGTGGTGAATGCCTCAATAAAGTGATCCTTGGATCAAAGAGTCATTGCAATCCTTGGATTAGTCCTCCTTTGACTGTGGCTTTCTGTGAAGCAGCCAACCCAAAAGAAATTCTGTGGGTCCACATTAGAGAAAGCTACTCAAGCTCAAACAGGGAGAGGCGGGTTTCCAGAGGCCTGTATATTTTATACTTGTATATTGTTCTCAGACCTTAGGTATCCATGGATATATTTTTTGGGAGCAGAGCAGAAAATTCCTAAATCAATTTATCTGGAAGGGTGAAAGATCCTGGAAGGTGTATAATTTTTTTCAAACTGAAGATATTTTTTCCAGCAGAATTCGTTACAACCAAGAGTATCCAGCTCTTCAGCCTTTATCTCCTCAAGGGTCATGTTTTTAGTCTGTTAAAGAAAAAATATTCTATGACGCTTGTTAAAGATGGAAAGGCAGACTTTATTTAGGGCCATTGTGATAGGTATAGGGACCACTGCAATGGAATGTTATAGTGAGGGAGAGAGATTGGGCTCAATGCTGAATACAGCATGGTCAAGTGGGAATTTATAGTCAAAGAGCAGGGCGCGGGTCAGTGGGTGGAAAATTACTAGCAGGAAACGTCAGAGATAAGGGAGGTTCTGGCTAAACTGACCTAACAGGATTCTTGCTGAAGACAGGCCAGGATGATCAGACATCACCTGGGGGATGGTGGAGGATCAGGAACCCGATCAGATATTGAGGATGATCAGATATTGCAAGTGAAGGTTCTGGTTAAACTGACTCAGCAGAGTTCTTGCTAAAACCAGGTTTTGTAAGGGAGTGCACTTATGGGCCTAGGAGAAGGTTCAGAAGCCTGATTAAAGTTCGGTTAAGCTAAGAATCTTTGTGAAATCTCAGAAACTGAAACCCAAAGAGGAAGCAGTTAGAAAAGACTCGAGTCTGGTCAGGTGCAGTCTGCGGTAGCTGTGAGTCAGAACAGGCCTTTGTAGAGTGAGTGCACAGTTATCAGGCCTCTGCGTTTTGGGTTGTGGCAGATACTGCTCACTATACTCTTACTTTGTCACATGCACACCATTAGTGGGCGTGTGACTGAGTTCTGGCCACTAGCTTGTGGGTTGAAGTATTGTTGCTACTTTCAGTCCTGGCTCCCAGACGTCCCTGGATTCCATGTTCCTTCTTCTCTGTGCCCTGGCCCAGAAGTGAAGCCCAGGGAACTACGTCAGCTATGGACTGCAGGTGGCAGAGGCCCAGATAGAAGGAGCCTGCATTTCTGAATCGTTAGTTAGAGGAGAGCTGCTTGAATTTTATGTGAGACAAATCTTTACTGTTTTAAGGCTCTGAGAGTTTGGTGGTGTTTATTGCTATGGTTAGCCCGCCTGTTGAATATGCAGGAGAAGGCAGCCATTGTTATGCAGAGCATCTTCTTCCTTCCTAAAGAGAAATGAGTATCTAGACTCAATTGAACAGTGTGTTCTAGAACTGACAGTCAAGGGCTTGTAGCAAAAATATCAGGCGAGCACTGGAGTCTCCTGGAGCAAGGCTGTTAACATGTGAGTGGTTTTACAGGAGAAGCATCCTGTGTAAACCCACACAACCTATTTGGATAAACACAGGAGATGACCAGGCCTACAAATAAGTGAATTCCAATGGCTCACTAAGTGTACTTTTAGGAGTATTTCCCCAGCTTCTTTTACAAGTTTCCCAGGGTACTTAAAAATCCTCATTATTAGAATCCTTAACCAGAGGGTTTGAATACTATTTCAGGGGGTTCCTGTAAAAATACCTGTGGGTTACCTGGGAGAGGTACCAGATTAACCAACTCATACCCACTAAGAGCATCTAGCTTCTCAGATTCTGAGCAGAGCACCTAATATTAAAGGGATGACACACTGGTCAAATGGATTTTTGTGAGGGCAGAGCAGGTGAGGAGAGATGGAAATGTTTAGAATGAGGGGTGCTTATCATGGTAAAGAAGATCTGATTGTGAGACTACAGTTCAGGGACCCCTAAGTGCCTGGGCGCATTGCAAAAAGAGGAAGGAGGGCTCGGTAAATAGGATGGTGGGGAGTGAGAATGGGAAGGAGGTATGCAGACAAACTGCCTCCATCATGAAGTTTGGCTTGTTAAAAAGCAAACGTTCAGAATCCTTTTCGTGAAAGATCTTTTGGGCTTTATTCCAGAGTAGAGGTGAAGCACTAACCTTTTTGTTACTTACTAGCAAGGAAGAGTTCTATTTTTTTTCTTTATAAATGGGATAAGTAAGTTACAGTTTTCTCTTCTCGTAAATTGATCATACCTTTTCCTGAAGGAATTCAGAGATATTTAAAATTGTTTTGAGGAAGGCCTAGAACTAACTGATGACATTGGCTGGCCAATCTCAGCTCCGTCAAAAAACGGTGGATCAGAAAAAACGATCACGTAAAAACATTTTCCCCATATAATCTTTATGTTGTTGCCAAATATTCCTGCTCATCATTCACCTCTTCCCCGGGCTCCTCCAACTCTGGCAGCTTTAGAAGTTCAAAGTCAAGCTTCAGCTGCTGGAAAACCTCTGCCTCAGCTAAAGGCAAAAGAAAGAAGGTGCAAAAGAAGAGAAGTAACAGTCTATTCCCTTAACATAGAACTGCTGATTTCAGGCACATATGTTGGTTGTGAGCCAGTTTGTGACCGGTTTTGTAGTTTTGAGTTCTGTGGTAACGTGTGTGTATCTGTCAGTCTTACCTAATTATTGAATTACCTTCTATTCTTACATCAGCCTCTCCAAGAAACCTTTTGTTAGGTGTCTACAGACTGTGAGCTCCTTGAAGACAGAGCCGTCTTCAACTATTCTGTTGCCCTGACAACAGTGCTTACACATGACAGGCAGTGAGTAAATGTTTATTTAGTAAGCCAATCAGTTATGAATCCTCACCTTTTATTTCTCTTTTTCACCCTAAGAGAGCCAGGCAACCACCTTCACTAAATGCTATTTCCCTACAAACATTTTTCTGAATGGCGAGGTCAATGGAGCTGAGAGGTGAGCTTGATTGTAACACCTTCCTCCCGACTTGGTTTTCCTTGATTTCCTTGGGTTTGACTTGATTTTCCTTGATTCCCACCAGCTGCCCTCTGGTGTCTTTGAGGGCTTTGGCATGGGTGAGTGTTTATTTTTCTGGCTAATAAATATATTCCTTTTGCGTTTGCCGTGGAAAAGACCCCACGTAATCTTTAGTGTACAAGGAATCATTCAGTTGTATGGAACTCACTTAAATTTCCTCTGGATTTTCTAAACCCAGCATCCTCAGCTTCTGTCATGGCTCTGTCCTCACTTCCTTCTCTGTGGGCCCTTCCTTATCCATGTTTCTCGAGGCGGGCTAGAGATCAGATCGCATGTTGCCAGCTGTAAGTAAAAAGAAACCCAGTGAAAAGTGGTGTAAACAATCTGGACATTTTCATGATGTCAAATTGAAGATAGAGCAGTTGCAGAGTTTGTTCATTTGGGGGCTCAACCAAGTGAAATCCCTAGGTCATTTTCATCTTTCTGCTCTGCCATCCTCAGCATATTTACTTTTGTTCTTGGACTGACATCTTTTCATGATTGCCAAAGGCTGCAGCAGTTCCAGCCATCACCTCACCAGCCATGAGAGTGGAAAAATGAGCTTCTATCTTCTTGCACATTTGATTTTAGGAGCAAGAAAACCCTCCTCAGAAATCCCTCTACAGATCTCCCCTTAATCTTATTGGTATGAACTGGGTCACATGCCCACTGTTAAACCAATCACTGGAAGAGAATTAGAATTACCATGATTAGTTTAGATTAACTAAGGTTTACTCTTGGGAATGGGGAGGGGCCCTGTCTTTTTTAAAGCATAAAATTAGAGTTATGACCCTGAGGAAGAAGGGAGAAAAGGGCTGTCACAAGAAGCGAAGGAGACATGATTCCAGGCTCCCTAAGAAAGCTTTGACTTCAAGAATGGAGGTGGTGACTCAGCCAGAGGGTTGTCTGGGCAGCTCCCAGTGGGACCCGCATGCCTTATCCCACCATCACAACTTTTCTCCTTTGGTCCCAGTGACGTTGTGCAAACTTGTTGGGGCAATGACTCATCTCACCAGCGGACATGAGCTCCCACTCTGAGCCTCAGGATTCTGTAGAGGGCAGTTATAAGATTTTTTTGGGGGGGCCAAAACTTTATTAAATATTCAGAAAAGAAACATAAATTCTAAAATAGGAAATGAAAGAGTCTTGCTCTTCCCCTATGCCAATCCTGTTCCTAAGAGGTGCCACTGATAAAATCTTACTGTTTATCCTTCTAGACTTTATGCTGGCAAGTTTTAAAAAAATACATAATAGGCACGTGTTTAAGGGAGGAAGTGACATCTTTGTAAATAAAGCTACAGCCAGGCCCTTCTGAGTGATATTTCTTTGGATTCTCTAATCCCACACTGTGAGAGCCACCCAGGGCCAGCCTAGACCTTGGCGATGCCCAGAACCAGACCAGAAGGCGTCTCTCTTGGACATGGTATAGTGGCTATTCCACTTCAGAGCACCAGACAATGATCAATTTTTCCAGGACATTACACCTACTTTTTTATAAAACATATTAGTGTTGTTATAAATCAATGAACATGGTTCATAATAGCAATAATGCCCTTGAAATCTGTTAATCCTGCCATCAGAGAATGGTATGCCAGAGCATTTGCTGCCCTTGGCTTCACCTTGGGCTATTAACTAACAAATCAGTTATTAGCTGGTGGTAATGACCAATTTTCAAGAGATGATTGCTTAAATATTGCCCACCTTGAAAAGAGAATTATTACTCAACCGAGAACTGCACCCTTATTTTCGATTCAGTAGAGCTAATGATCTTATCTCTCTCCGCAGTGTCTCCCTCCCCCAGCGGCCCCCACCTGACCCCCCTCGCCTCCTCTGCTCTCCTCCGGGCTGTGAGGTGTGCGGAGATCACATGGTTACATAACTGCTTCCTTCTCGGCCTCAGTGACTTGAGTCCAGGAAAAGTTCCATATTTAATATTTATTCACCAAGCAGTGGTGGATGAAGACAGATGGTAATGAAATCAGTCTTGCTGAAAGTGACCACAATGATAATAGATTCTTTATGATGTCCAGGAATGCTGGACTCTTAGTCTCTGCTTAAATGCATGTTGGCGCCAACTCTGTCGTCTTAAGCTTTAGTATTCTTGTCATCCTCCTGACCTCTCCTTAGACCAGAGCAGGCAGGCTGTGCTAAAGGCATCAATCTGTCTTTCTCCTCATATAAATGCTTTAAACACCTATAGCCGCAAATGACTCACCAGCTGAAATTTTTCCAAATAGGAAAAACGAGAAGATAAAATAAAGGAGGTCCTTCAGAGCTGGTGGAATGGCTGGCACTCGTGTCCAGGCTGGTTTTGCTTGGGTTGCCTATTGCCTATAACTGGTTCTTCTGAATACCCTGGTTAGCCAGCTGTGCTTGTTGGGAGTTTCAGAATTCCTCCAGGGGCTGGCCCCATGGCCGAGTCATTAAGTTTGCGTGCTCCACTGCAGCGGCCCAGCGTTTCGCTGGTTCGGATCCTGGGCCTGGACATGGCCCCACTCGTCAGGCCATGCTGAGGTGGCATCCCATGTGCCACAACTAGAAAGATCCACAACTAAAATATACAACTATGTACTGGGGGGATTTGGGGAGAAAAAGCAGAAAAAAAAAAAAAAGAATTCCTCCAAACTGGGAGAGAGGGTGGGGCAAGGGGGAAAGA
The DNA here is from genome assembly GCF_021613505.1 of Equus quagga. Lineage (NCBI taxonomy): Eukaryota > Metazoa > Chordata > Mammalia > Perissodactyla > Equidae > Equus > Equus quagga. Next base: position 63,543,254 of record NC_060273.1, on the reverse strand, counting down.
AGGGAGAAAAGGAGGTATGTAAAACGAAGCCAAATTGGCAAAGAATCAGTGCTCCTGTCAAATGAGTAAACTCAGATTGCTGATTGCACTGGAGATAGCAACATCCTGGGTCAGGCAGAGCTGTTTTAAGCAATCTGGCAGCCCTGTTTAGTAATAAGAGGTAAATCAATCCGACGTCCCTTGCTATTCAAAGCATTAATCATGTTGAATTCTTTTGTTATTCTGGGGTCTGGATCAAGTGTAAGTCTATAGGAATTCCATTGTAATCTAGTATTAATTAATCTCTGTTTTATGGTGCCAAAAACCTTTCTCTGCATTTGTTTGCTTGTACATCAGTTATTAGCTTTATTAGTACCTCTAACTCCAGCTGTGAAACTGTTGCTCGTCTCTCTCTCTCTCATTCTCTTTTTCATTTCAATCTTGGAGATTGTCCTTTTCCTTGGGTGGGAACTAGGGCAGCTCACAGTTAAGGAGGACTTCGTTACACCGAAGCGTTTTGAGAGGTGGGAGGTGGGGATGATGAGAGGGCTGGTTGCAATCTCCTTGAGGAGCCAGAAAAACTGGAGTTCAAACTCCAGCTCTGGCACTTACTAGCTGTGTCACTAGCAAATTAAGTAACCTATTTCCTTTTCCATAAAATGGACATTAAAATAGTCCCTGTTTCCCAGGATTGTTGTGAATCTTAAATGACAAGCAGTTCTCCAGCGATGACAAAGTCTTCCCAGGGAGGGGATAAATTCCCTGTCCCATGACGGGGTCGTCCTCAGTCAGTGACACTGCAGGAGTCTTTCTTCAACACGTAGGATACTGGGGTAGATCATTGCCAGTGTCACTTCCAACTTGAAGATTTGGAGTGTTTGTATAGAAACTGTGTGTTACTGGCTCCAGGAAACACCTGCCTGCTTCTCTACTCTTCCCAGAATATGCCTAACCAACAATGGAGGGTCAGAGGCTGAGATGCTTAGCTTTTCAGTAGTAAATAATGAATGTTGCACCAGCTGCCGGCAGACTCCGAAACCTTCTGCTTTGAGATGAAGAAGGAGAGAAAAAAATACCCAATATGCACTTATCTGATCTGTCGTCTTTAAATAGCTCTCTTCAGATTTCAGAAAAGGTAACTCTAGACTACTTTCCTGCCTGGCCCTCTGCATCCTGCCACGAAACAGGACTCCTGACCCTAGATTTTGACCTGGTATAAAAAGCAGTATATTTTTATGACCTGGTAACAGTTACATTTCTACACCATAAAATATTAAAGCAGGCACGACAGTGCCTTTAAGATCTTTGAGGCAGGTGCTATCAAAATGTGCCCCTTTATTATTTATTTATTTGACTCTTTCTGCATAGTGGCGCTTAAATGCTTTTCAGGCCAAATAATTAAATTCCATTATGGAAAGTGGGAGTTGTTGGCAAAATGTGCTCACTCTGACTATTAGACCCTTGAGTCCCTGGGGGACTTCATGGAGGGAAATAAAAAATCTGGCTTTTGTTTATATGTAAGATATGCAGTATGACATATATTGGGCCCATAGGAGTGATGCTACATAAGAAACTAAACGGGAGGGGAGTGTTAGAGATACTGCTCTTCTAGCCAGCATCCTCTTGGAGCAGTGGTATGCAAACTATGGCCCTCGGGCCAAACACTGCTTGTTTTTGTACATCCTATAAGCTGAGAATGGTTTTTAAATTTTTAAACAGTTGAAAAAAATCAAAAGAAGAAGAAGAATATTTTGTGGCATGGGAAAATTATATGAAACTAGAATCTTATTTTCCATAAAAATTTGTTACTGGGACACAGTCACACCCATTTGTTTGTGTATTATCTGTGGCTGCTTTTGCACTCTGCAAATTGAGTGGTAGTGACAGAGAACATGTGGCTGCAAAGCTGAAAATACTTACTATCTGGCCATTTACAGCAAAAATGTGCTGCCCTTTGTCCTAGAGGAATTCGGACTTGGGCTCTGGAAAGGATACCATTGGGACTAGAGACTTCAAGCTTCTTTACGTTGTCGATGTGTTTGGATATTGACTCGATGTTGATGAACTCGATTATTTCGTGAAATGGACAGATAGGCTGGTTAAGGGAAGAAGAGAGAGATAAAAAAAGTAGTTTTCAGATCCCATGTCTCTTCCCCAGTGCAGCTCCCAGGGTTGCATACTACCTGATATCCTTTCCCTTCCTCTCCTTCCTCTCCACGGCCTCCTCATCAACTCCACTGCTTTTACTCGAGTCTAAGCCATGACCATCTCCCCTGGTCTTTTGAGAAAAGCCTCTTAACTGATCTATTTCCACACTTGGCCAGTAACAATTCATCCTCCACATAACAGCTACAGTGTTCTTTTAAAAACAGAAACCAGATCATATAACTTCCCTCACATTTTTGCATGGATATATCCTCTACTTCATTCAAGTCTCTGCTCCAATGACACCCCCAAGGAAAGGCTTTCCTCACTCATGCTTTCCAGAGCAGCGTCTGCCTCATCCCATCACTATTTATTTTATTACCTCCTTTTATTGCTGTTCCTAGCGTTTGTCACTGTCTTAAATTATCTGGGTCAGTTTACCGGATTATGCTTGGTTTCCCTCATCAGAATGGAAGCTTCATGAGAGTAGGTATCTTGACTGCTTATTCATTAGGGCATTTCTAACACCTTACATAAGTACTCAAGAAAAGTTTGTTGAGTGAGTGACTAAATAGATACCTCCTGGTAGAAGCTCCATGAAATGTTGGCATAATGTTCTGCCTGCTTCTCTGAGGATGTGGTGACTTTCTTAATTTCTTCATTGCCTCTTGCCAATCACTGTGTTGTAAAGCAGCATATTGATCAAGCAACAGCATCGAGGCCTCTATTTTGTGCCTTAGATCACTTGAGAAATCTGAATTTATTTCTGGATACTTGTCATCTTCAGGTGGTCAGAATGTCTAAATATTGATCTGTCTAGTCATTAAGAGCTTGGGCCATTGAGTTAGACTGACTGGGCTTAAATCCTCGATCGCTCTGTGACCTTGGGCCAGTCATTCAACCTGTCTGTGCCTCAGTTTGCCCATCTCTATAGGAGACTTACTAACAACACCTACATCAGTTTGTTGTGAGGCTCAGATGAGACTGTAAATACAATACAGGTGCCTCGCATGGTGCCTGCCATGCAGCAAATACTGGATAAATGTTGTCATTTTTTCTGTTATTATTATTAGTTGAGCATCTCCTATTGAATTATTCTTTCCCTTATCTAACAATTTTTTTTTTAAATAATTTATTGTATGCTAGGGACTGTGCTAGATTTTGAGGATAATCTCTTAGCAAAACAGACATGTCCCTGCCGTCAAGGAGACCTGCAGCTAGTGGGAGACACAGACATTAAGCAAAAAATTACTCAAATTTGGTTTATAGTGTTCAGTTCTGGGATAACGTAGAGAGCCGTGTGGGATGCAAGACACGTATAACGTGTACTTCTTCCCTTTGAGGCACTGCTATAGACTGAATGCATGTTTCTCCCCAGATTCACATGTTGAAACCTAATCCCCAGTGTGATGGTATTAGGAGGTGAGGCCTTTGCGAGGGGATTAGGTCGTGAAAGTGGAGCCCTCATGAATGGGCTTAGAGCCCTTGTAGTAGAGGCCCCAGACAGCTCTCTCCCTCTTCTGCCATGTGAGAAAACAGCGAAGACAGTGTCTGTGAACCAGGAAGTGGGCTCTCACCAGACTCCAAATCTGCTGGCACCTTGATCTTGGACTTCCCAGCTTCCAGAACTGTGAGAAATCAATGTTTGTTGTTTAAGCCACTCAACCTATGATATTTTTGTTATAGCAGCCCAAATGGGCTAAGTCAGGCACTTACATAACAGAATCTCAGTAAAATTAGCTCTAACTTTGACCCAAAACAGCATTGTTTCTTCCCCCTCATTTTTCCCTGTAATGTTGACATGATTCCCTTCATCGATTCATTGAAACAATTTTCTCAAAAATCTATGGAATTTTATTTATTTATTTCAAATCATCTTCAAATGACTGTTCTAGCAGGGTGATGACATTATTTTAGAGCACTTTCTATTTGAAAAGCACTTCACTGTTATTTTTGTGAGAGCTTCCAAAGGTACGTGTGGAAGTACTGTTATCCCCATTTTACGGATGATGTATCAAAGGTGAAGTGACAAAAGACAGAGAGTCTCACACATGCAGAGTGGCATGAGAAGGATGAGAAACAAAGGCCCTCCCAGCGTTGGGGTGATGATAAAGACCAGGGCATGGTATTAGGCTGCTAAGGCTTGGCTCCAGGCTTTAAAACTTACTGTGAGAGCAAGGAAATTGTTTAACCTATCAGAGCCTCAGTTCCATTATCTGAAAAATGGAGATAAAAATGCTAATCAAGGTCCCTATGGAAATAAAATCAAACAGTATTTATAAAGAGCTTGCTGTGGTGCTTGGCATAGGTTAACTGCTCCATACCTGGTAGTTGTAAATATGATCACTGAGTTTCTTGGCTGCCTTTTGATAGTCATGAGTCTCTCTCACTGGACATGTTTTTATTTCATGTAATTTTTGAGTGCAAGAATTCTCAGGTTGTGAAATGGACTCAACACTAAAGCAAGAAGGACTCTCAGTTTCCCAGACATCAGTGTCCTGAGAGAAGATTCTAGGTATTTGACCCCCAGAGAGTCCTGTGGTCAAGTAAATAAACAGAGTTCGACAGTTAAACCAATTTCTTCAAGGCAGGCCTCATAGTATGCTAACATGGATTTCCCAGAGGGAAAGGCAGTGTTCCCTAAGCTTCATTTCTGCAGAACCCTTTTCCACGAACACCTGTTAATATCTCATGAAACCACAGTGCTCATTGTAATAGTCCTAATCTGGTCAACCCTCCTTTTACCAAAGAGGTAGCTGAGATGAAGAGAGGGAAAATGGCTTGTCCAAAGTCACAGTGAGTTCATGGGGGGCCAGGATGAGAACCCCATCTTGATCTAGTGCCCTTCCCTCTGCTCTTTGTTTCCTCCCTCCCTTGCAGTGCTCAGTAGCTGTTTCCACGGATGAATGTGTTGTATGTGGGGGTATCTCCATGCCCTTCCACCTCCATTCCCCACCACATCCTCTCCTTCAGCTCTCAAGTGCTCTTGATTGCACACTTCCTCATAGAGCCCCACCTCCTCTTACTCGGGAGCACCTCCTCACTTCTTGTTACTTAACTTTCCTGCCATCTGCACCTTTCCTCCTGGATCCTATTCTCTTCCAAGGTTAACCTGCCTATTTTCATTTTTTTTTTTTTTGAGGAAGATTAGCCCTGAGCTAACTGCTGCCAATCCTCCTCTTTTTGCTGAGGGAGACTGGCCCTGAGCTAACATCTGGGCCCATCTTCCTCTACTTTATATGTGGGATGCCTGCCACAGCATGGCTTGACTAACAGTGCCATGTCCGCACCCGGGATCCGAACCAGTGAATCCCGGGCCGCCGCAGCAGAACGTGTGCACTTAACCACTGCGCCACCCGGCCGGCCGCCCCCCACCTCACCCCAGGGCTTTTGATTCTGTAACCTGCCCCTGTGACTCTCTTTGAAGAACATTCTTGGACCACTGGAGTGGCTTCACCTAAATTCCCAGAGAGATAGAAATACCTGGGGTTTACTTGCCCAGGGCTGCACTTGGCCAACAACTGACTTGTGCAGAAGTATGAAAGCCCAGCTTCCTTGAGAGGAACTCTGAGCTATATGACTTACCCTCCAGGGTTCCCTGTGGGATCAGGATGAGCCCATGCAGATTTGCCATAAATCAAGCCTTGGCTTAGCTTCTCCCTCTTCCAAGTCCTGCTTTCCATTACTGATTTCTCCTGGGAACCTTTCTTTAACAAATCACTTGCTCATGAATCCTCCTACCAGGGTCTGCTTCTGAGGTCCTGACGTACTATGTTTCCGCTTCTTAGAGAGATACATACACATTTAATATGAAGGAAGGATATGATGGGAATGTCAGCCACTGTGGCAAAGCCAGTGTTTAATATGTTTTTTTGGTGGGTAGGTGGTATGGAGGATAAGACAGGATGACTTTATGGGGCCCTGCAAATTGAGCCATGTGGGCGGTTTACCTGTTGCTATTTTAGGCTTGTTCTTAGTAAAGGAAGGAAAAGAGGAGGCTGGGAACACCCTTATTTGGGGAATGAATGTGAAAAAAAATCTAAGCATATATTTGTTTTTATGAATCTGAGCAGGGGTCATGGAGGGAAAAAGATGGTTTTGCATTTAGGAAGTTCTGTTTCAAGGTACATTCTGGCAGATGTGCTAAGTTCCCCCAGAGCTGTCACCAACATGCCACCAATCCTTTTTATCCTGACATGCTGGCAGCTTATTTAAAATCATCATGCCCCAAATGACATGGTTTTTGTCCTTCACCAGATGGTTCAATTAGTCAAGATTCTGAAAAAGCCAACTGGAACATTCTTTTAGCCCCATCTATTCAAGTCAGCCAATCCTTCAAAGCTGGGTGGGGATTCTGAGAGCAACAGATTTAGCCAGCCCTGAGGCATCAGGGTTATTACTTTTTGATGGGCTCCTGGAGAAATGGAGGAGGCTGCCAATGTGGTTTATATATTGGGCAATGCCAACACCAGAAGAAAATGGAGAGAAGAGCTTCCTTTCTGTTGGACTGTTTGGAATGAACATGTTAAAGAGCTGTGTTGGAAGAACCGGTTTCCTGTTCTCCTGCCACGGCACACTCAAAGTCAATGCAATCACGCTGATTTTGATTCTCTAGTATCTTGTGTTACCTGGATGCCCTTACTTGAAAGATACATGAAAGTAGTTCCACATTTCTCCCCCTTGCAAATTTGCAATTAGCATATTCATGTGGCAGATTGATAATGCTAGAAGGATGGATGCTTAAACACAGAGGCTGCCTTCTTCTGAGTGCCCCAACTAGCATCTTCTTTTTTTAGAGTGAACCTTAGCACACTGGCACCAAGTCACAGGATTTCAAATGTGAAAGGCATCGTCTAGGTCAACCTTATTTTACCTGGAGGGAAACGAGGGCTTAAATAGATGGCATGATCTGATTCAAGGAAAGCTTGTTGGACCTATAATCTTGAGACTGATTGAATGAAACATTTTTCTATTACAATCTCTTATTTTAAGGAGGCAACTTGGTGGTGATGAGAAAAATGAGAAGAATCTGTGCTTTCTAGTTAACAGACCTGGGTTCAAATCTTGACTCCGCTATTATGTATAACTTAGGTAAAATACTCACATACCCTGAGTTTCAGTTTTTTTACCCTTAAAACTGGGATAGAAATAGCTTCTTGGCAGGGGAATTGAATTGAAAAAAATCTGTAGAAAGTGTTTAGTACAGAGTTGGCTCATAGCAAGGGCTACACAAATGTTCTCATTGCCTTTCTTTCCCCCGCAAAGACACGTAGCTGATTAATGGCGAATCTGGTCTGCAGTTCTTCTGATTTCTGGTTTGGTTTTCCTTCTACCCGCCTTCATTCATTCCTTGGCTCTTATTTAGTCTGAACAGTTTTCTTCTTGTGACTGGATTGGAGAGTAGCTTCGTCTGACGGTAAATTTTAAGAATTTAACAACTATAAAATGAAGATTAAAAATTACTGCAAAACAAGATTCACAGAATGGAATGTTTTGTTCCAGATACAGAGTAGCAAGAATGGTTGATAATGAGGGAATTGATATTGATTGAGTAATGAATTAATTCAGTAAATATTTATTGAGTACCTGCAGTGATTGTGGCACCAGAGGTAGCTCAGAGGTGAATCGAGGAGATGTGTGGGCCCTGTGCTCATCAAGTCACGCGGGGTGGGGGGACGAGGAGGATTTGGTCTTTACTTAGACCCTGATGGACCTATGCTCTCTTTGAGCTTGTGAAAGATACAGATAAATGTAGGTTGAATAAAAGGAAGCTTTAGTACACAGAGCTTTTGATTAGAATATGGGACACACAAGAGATAGTAAAAGCTGAAAATGTAGCTTTTAAAAATATTTAGGAAAAGCCTTTGGTGAAATATGGATAACTGGTTATGAGGGGGAAAGAAAAGACATTTTGGGCATAGTCTCAACCTTTGAGATTAATGCAAAGAAGCCAGAACTGTCTCCATACCTCATTCTTTGAGCAATAAGATAGAGTCATGATACCTTCCATCAGTGAGCACTTATTAAGCACCAAGCATTGTGCTGGGTGCTTTAAATGCATTATCTCGCTTAATCTTCACAGAATGGGACACTAGGTTTTAATATCATCCCCTTTTTATAGTTAAGGGAATTGGGATGCTAGGCAAGGTTGATAAAGTGACCTGAGGTCAGACTCAGTGTTCAGATTGAGGCAGTCCAACTCTGGAGCCTAGGGCATAAAACCACTTCTTGGCCCAGCTTTGCAGTGAGGCACGTCTGGCAGGCTCAGCTCTGCAGTTCACAAGCCTGCACACTGTAGCCTTTACTGAATATCTCTGTGAGTCAATCTCCTTGTCTGTAAAATGGGTTCTGTCCCTGGTTTATGCTGAGGATCAAGCAAGATAACATTAGTGAAAGCTTATGGTTAGTCTGCCAGATAGGTAGGGTGACTGACTGTTCTGGTTTTCTTGGGACTTTCCCATTTTTAGCAGTGGAAGTCCTGCATCCTTGGAAGTCTCATTTCCAGGCAAATCAGGACATTCGGTCACTCTGTGCAAGTCCCATTCCAACTTGCAAAATATTTGAGCAAAGTGCTTAGATTTTGGAGAACAGAAAGCAGCTCAAGGAGGCGAATGAATTTCAGCTGATATTCTAAGTTACTGTCAACTCTCGTGGGCTGAAAGGCTTCAGGGAAGTATTCCTGATAAAGCCAATGAGAAAAGTGGAGGCGTTAGAGCAGAGTTTGGGAAACAGGATGCTTGCCAAGCCGTAGTGCTAATGCTTTGAATATATAAGCCTCTGATGCACAGCCTGGGGAGGGGTGTTCAGAACCTGAGGATAAGTTATTGATTACAAGGGCAGAGGGAAATGGATGGAGGGGAAGTCCAGGTGGCAGACTCAGCCACCTTTGACATCTCCAGATATGGCTTTCCCCTTTTCCCATGTTATAGAACACGGATCTTGGTGGATTTGAATCTGATTTTCCCATTGACTAACTATATGATATTGGGCAAGCTGTTTCACTTCTTTAGTCCTTAATTACTGCATCCATAAAATGGGAAAGATCATAATCATTCCTAACATCCTGTGGTGGTTAGGATTGAATAAGAAATTGTGCCTGACATGAAGGAAGCACTCAATAATTGACAGTTACTGCTATTGCTATTACTCATCCTATATTATAAATTGTTACATGAGGATACGGTTGCCAGATTTTGAAAATAAAAATACAGCCTGTCCAGTTAAATCTGAATTTCAGATAAGCAGTAAATATTTCTCAGGACATACTTATACTAAAAATTATTATTGTTTATCTGAAATTCAAATTTAACTGGGCATTCTGCATTCTATCTGGCAATCCTATATATTAGAGTTACCGACCATCCTGGTTTTCCCAGGTCTGAGGGATTTCCCAGGATGCAGGACCTTTAATCTAAATGGGGACAGTCACATAGGCACAAGTGGTCACTTTATTAAGGTAGCAGTCTGGCCAGTTTTCAGAAGGTCACATTTGAAACTCAAATGATGGTTACAGGTACTCTTCCCAAAAAACACACACCCACGTGAATGCAATGTTTTGCATACATTTTCAGGAATTTCTTGGACTCTTTGAAGCCTATCCATGAATTCCTGGTTAAGAATACAGGCTCTGAAAAATCATCCTGGTTCCAAGGTACTTTCCTTATTCTTCTCTCAGCAAGACTTGTGAAGATCTTTTGAGGAGACTCAGGAAACAGGTGATGAGGGAGCTGTTGCCCTCTAATCACTCCCCAAAAGAGTTTTCAGTAGATTAGTACATTGATCGATGGAAGTAAGATGAGTGCATATGTCTGTGTAGCATAAAATGAGGTAGTCTCTGTGTTGAAATTCATCCACTTAGTTAAGTCAAGCCTTTCTTCTAAATTCACTTTGAGGTACAGTGATCCCTTTTGATGGTCTATATTGATTGATTGACTAGCAGAAGTCCTCTAATCTGATATGACAGGAGTAGTTGCACTATTAATGAAAAAAATGGTTAAATCAGGATATCATTAAAAACCACATTTATACATTTTATTTTAACTTAAGACGCTTAAAGTATGTGTTCATTTACTCATCGTTTGATGTCAGGCCAAGGTCTATGTTTTCTGGCCAAGTGTCTGCTATCGGATTTCCTTGCTTTTCTTGCACCAGGCACTCCAAATGCATCATATGTGAATCCTAATTTTTATTTTTTTAAATTGGATCATCAACTTAAAAGAAACTTGGGAGGTAATCTCAATGCAGAGTCCTTCTGAGGTTTACTAGTATGCCCCACCTTTTATAGTGATTTTTTTTCCTCAAAGCTCTAACCTGACAGTAATTTCTCTATAAGTGCACCTTTATAGAGTCTATACAAAGCATTTAACTTAGTTTTGATAGAAATAAGAGCTGTATTTTTTTATACTTAAATTTTGTCTGTTTATATTGAATTAAGTTACATAGTTACAGTAGAAGCACGACTGGCACAAACAAGATTGGGGCTAACAGTGCTTGAGCATCAGTTTTGAGATGTACAGAGGTCGTAGGAAGCTTGGATCTGTCCAGTGGGCATTGAGGTAGAGGTCATTTAAAGGGGCTTCTAATGTAGCTCCCTGGAGGCTGTGTGCTGTCTTTTCTCTGGAATCTTCAATAAAATCCTCATTGTTCACTGCTAGCTCCCTGTGACTGGATTCTTTGGGGGATCATCCAAGGAAGGGTTGGACTTCACATCTGAGTCCCTTCAGTGGAAAGCAGAGATGGTCCCCTGGACTTGGGAGTCAGGAAGAAAATAGCGGTCTCTGAGTAAATTTGAGGAAATTATGGGAATCTTGGTGAGATGTCGGGCTTCCCGCACACTACAGAAGAAGGATTTTGAGGTAATCCTATTTAGATTTCAAGGGCCTGAGAAATCCCAGATGACATGATAAAGAAATAAATACATTCAAGGAATTTAAATGTTAATTCAAAAGGAAATTCTCCTATGTCTTTTCATAGATGTTTGTATGTTATGAAAACACCAGAGAGAGAGGTGATTTTACAAGTGGGATTTTCTGTGGGCCATGAATTCTCTCCACAGGCCGATCTGGCTGTTAGTCCACTTTTGCCTTCTTTGCAGTCTCTGCATGCCTGCGGCTCAGCCTGCTGAGGGGTTTGGGGTGGGAGGAAGGAAGTGGGAGGCTTTGCCTTCACAGATCCGCAGGGTCTCACCATCCTGCCTTGGTCTGTGAAACAGTGCCTCTCTGAGTAAAGCTCGTCCCTTGTCATGTTTGTGGAGCACCTCACAGTTTATAGCCGAACTAAAATTCCAGTCTTGTCTGTGCCGCACCAAGGCTTAGTCACTCTTGAGGTAGGCCTAATGCTCACTCTTGGGGAATTAAATGCCTGGTAAAAATGCAGATTTGATAAAAGTGATAAAGGAGGAAAACTCCATCCACTCATAATACTTTAGAATAAATTGATTTTTCAGATTCGTGAAACGGGAGCAGAGTCCCAAGGGAAGGGAACATGTGGCAGGTTTTGACTAGGGGGTATGTTTCTTGAAGATTCAGAGTACCTGAGGGTACTTGAGAGAGAACTTCATCTAACTTTCAGATCCTGGGCATTCAAAGGGCAGCATGAAGCACTGGATGTCTAACTCGAAGGAGTTTTTCTAATTTACCAAAAAAGAATAACAAAGAGCTGAATAAAACCTTGGTCTTCTTCACAGTTTTGTCTGATGGCTCTGGCCCCGACCATTTGGCTCCACTGGCTGACCTTGACGCCTTCCCATTCTCTGGAGCAGCTGACAACTGGCCTCATGAAGTTGCTTGCTTATACATCTTATATGTATTGCCTTCCATTTCCCTTGAGCACAGGGATGCTTTGCCTCTCCCCTATGGACTGTGAGGGTCAAATGAGTATTTATATGGATTTATCAGAGACTGGAACAGCCTCTGGTGCTGTGTCTTACGCTTTCTTTAATGTATGTTCCACGGAGGAAATCACTGAGCAGATGTTGGTTTAGCTGGTTTCATTATCCATGCTCTGAATTCCCAGGAAAGCTGGACAGTTTCCCATTGATAACAATAATTATTATTATTATAGCTAACCCTTAGTTGAGTTCTTACTATGAACAGGTGTTGAACTACACAGTTTCTATGCATCATCTCATTGAATCTTCCCAACAAAATTGTGAGATGGGTACTATTATTTTAAGGAAACTGAAGCTGCCTAAGGTAAAACAAAACAAAACAAAACACAAAGCTGCTAAGTGGCAGAACCAGGATTTGAACCTGGTTTGTCTGACTTTGAAGCTGGTACTCTTAATGACTATGTAGAAATATTGTCCCTGAGCAACCAGAGTCTATACTTTTCCTCTCAGTTCTAGAGAGACCACAGGGATGTTGTTACTCTATTGTGCAGACTTGCCTGAGCTGAACTCTCTTGTCAGCTAAGAAGCTATCCACTGGGCTTCTTCCAGTATGTGAGGAATGTGGGGACTGCTGCTCTATCACAGGATCACAGCGTCCAGGTCAGAGCAACAGAGAGGAACTTCCAAGCATCCTGGGACTAAGGACACTATAAATCCCAGGCCTCTGTAGGCCAAGGCCACAGCAGCCATAGGAGCAATGCAAACAGGAATGGCCATCTGAGAAAATCCAACCAGATGTTTGAAAAAACCAGAGCAAAACCAAGGGAGAAAGAATTTTTGGAGGAGTATGTTAGTGACTTCCTGGAGCACTTGGCAATTGTAGCAGTTTCTCAATCTCATCTGCTCAAGAACATACTGCATTTCCCTTTCCTTTGAAACAACCGACGTCCAAATTTCACTGGTGGGCTGGAAATTCAACCTTGCTTAGTCCTGGGGACCATCTCTTGGGGAGGGCCCCAGCTCATCGGTCATTAGTGTGCCTTGGTTGCTGAGATTCCCATGAACCCAGTCCCCATGGTGTGATTCCTGCCCTGCTGCTTTTGTGTCACAACTGGAACAAGAACATCGTTGTCAAAGCAGAGAACTGCACAGCCGTTTCTTGCTGAAGTCTTGCTATTTTTCCAGAACACTAGTGGTCAGCTCCCTTGGGTAGCTGCTGCTCATTGGGAGAATGCAGCCCTCTGTCTTCTCCCTCAGCTTTTGGCAATCTCCTTACTCTGGAGAGAATTTATTTCTCTTCTTGCTTCCATCAGAGGAATCCCCTCTAGCATCCAACCCTATCCTCCTGTCCCTTCAGGACTCCTGGCATACTCTCTTGAGTAGGTTTAGGCTAAGAATTGCAAACTCCAATGCCTATGGAGACCAGACAGGAATGGAAGTGAGTAAAGCAGCTTGACAGGGGCTGGACACAGGGTCTGTCTAAAGGCGGGGAGGAGGGAGGTGGTGCTGCCACCTAGTTCTGGCTTGCTGTCGTCACTCATGTTGCCCTGTGTTGCTAGATCTTCTGATCTGATTATTTGAGAAAAGCTTGAAATCCAGACTTTTATGAGCAATTTCTTTCATGTTAAATGTTGGCTCGAGCATTTATTAAATTACTCTGTGTAGCCAAAGTAAATGTCCATGGGCCATCAGGTTGCTATCCTCAGTGTAGGCTTTTGAGAACAAATGCCAGGGAAGAAAGTGTTTTACAGTTACAAACCTTCCCTCTGGATGGGAAGCACAGAGCTTGGTACCTGACTGGATACAAGTAAAAGAAAAGAGGCAAAGACACGAGGGAAAAACACGTGAATGAATTTCTCAAACAAGCGTCCTACTATAAAACACTCTGCTTTGACGCACAATGTCAGTTTTTCTGAAAGGAAGCTTCTTTGGGTTTTAGGCTTTACTTTTCTCAAACCAATTACTTGGGGGTTGATAAATTAACTTAATTTTGGTTCAACCTAAATTGCACACACAAGTCTTGGCCTGGAGTGATCTTGCATTACGAACGTAGATGTTGGATGCTAAAGTCAATATTATGTCTTGCATTGTTGGAGTCAAAGTTTAGTGGAGTTAATTTGGTTTAGTCCTAGCTTTTGATGCAAATCTTGCTCATTCTATTTTTTAGAAAGCATTCCCAGCTCTGGGGAGATGTTTCACAGAGATGTGCCAATGATTCGAAAGATGAGAAGTGTGGAAAAGTATGTACAATTCCCACTTCTCCTACTACTGTTAATGAATGAATTTATATTTATGGAGCCCTCTATCAGTCCACATTAATCTGGCTGAAAGTGACAAATACGTAATTCAAACTGGCTTAAGCAGAGAAGGGATTTCTATGGATGAGTGAAAAATTGTCTCTCTCCAGTGGAATGCTTCAGCAGTGACGTGGTCTGAGGGCTCAAGTGATATCATGAGGACTTGGTTTCTCTCCATTTCTCAGCTCTGCCTCTTGCCATGTTGGCTTCATTCCTAGGCTTCTTGTGTTGGCCCTGGAAACTCCAGACTCCAATTCTCTTTACTGCTGGTAGACCCCAGGGAACCGGGGAAAACAATGCCTCTCTCCCCTTAGTCCCAGGAAAAGCATCTCTGGCTCTAATTAAGTTACGAGCCCATCCCTGAACCAATTGCTTGGCTTAGAGAATGCAGCTTTTTGATGAGCTAAGCCTGTGTTAATGTCAATCCTCCCCACAACTCCCCAACAATGCCTTTTTTTTTTTTTTTTTTAAAGATTTTATTTTTTCCTTTTTCTCCCCACAGCCCCCCCGGTACATAGTTGTATATTCTTCGTTGTGGGTCCTTCTAGTTGTGGTATGTGGGACGCTGCCTCAGCGTGGTTTGATGAGCAGTGTCATGTCCGCGCCCAGGATTCGAACCAACGAAACACTGGGCCGCCTGCAGCGGAGCACGCGAACTTAACCACTCGGCCACGGGGCCAGCCCCCCCAACAATGCCTTTTGGTGCCTGGAATGGAGTCAATTCCCAAAGCACGTGGACTGAGAGTTAGATGCTGAATAATGTTAACTTCATATAATGGAGATATGGTTTGAGGAAGACAAATATGATGGGCAAAGTTGAATATCATATGTGGAGGACTCTGGTTGTATCTAGGAGAATATGGAGATGGGAGCAATAACTCATCAACTGCCTGTCTCATTTAAACAATAAAACTCAAAGCTCTGTGAAGGTAAGAATCATGCCTTAGCCTGCTTGGTTTTTCCTCATAGGCCCTGGCTTCACAAAAGTAAGCATATAAGAAATATTTAATGGTTTGAATCATTGAAGAATCGACATAAAAGGAAATAACAGCTACCACTTATAGAACCTTATGTCCTAGGCCCTATCAGACTTGATTTAAAATCCAAACTATCCCAACTGAGTGACTCAATTATCTCAAGCATCATCTGTAAAATGAAACTATTAGCAATACTTATGCTGGATTGTTGTAAGGCATAACTATGACATAGAAGGCCCTTGACATGGTTAGCACTTAATAAATACTGGCTATTATTATTTTTATACTATCTTTATTTATGATTGACGCTTTTTATATTAACCTGTTTCATTCTTCCAACAAACCTGTAAGGAAAATACTATTTTGGTCTCCATTTACCCGTGAGAAAACAGGCTCAGAAAGCTTATGCTTTCTTTCGGGGTCTTATGTAAGTGAGGGGTGAAGCTGGAATTTGAACCTGATTTTGCCTGACTCCAAATTCTGTGTCTTTAATTACTATCCTATTTTGCCTTCCTATCCTTTAATATGCCAACTGAGAAGATGTGAATTACTCAATCCCTGAATTCCTATTTCTTTGTGGGAGGGTGAGGCAAACCACTGGTAATGCGGAAAGAAACCAAAGAACCTCTTGCTTTATGTAATTAATTTTTTTTCCACAAAGGGAAGTTCTGCAGAGGCTCCCCTAACAAATGCAAATTGAGTGTGCAACACAAGACCATTCTTCAGTTGGAGCAGAGCCTGTGATAAATGCTCTGGCCTCAAACATCTGGATGGCGCCCCACGCATGGTTCATCTCAAAGCTGGGATTGTGGATGCGAGGATGACCTTGACTTCCAAGCCCCCTTCTTCTCACTCATGGGCAGCCAGCAAAGGATTTCACTGAACAGTTAAGTTCTCACTCAGTTCTGGCCACTGTTCTAAGTACTTTCCAAATATTACTTAATCTTCTCAAGAACCCCTTTAGGTAAACCATCACCTGTGCTTTCATTCTGAATCCAAAATAGAGTGCTTACTCTGTGCCAGACACTATTCTAAGGGCTTCAGAGACACTGGGTTACCTTGTTTAATCCTCCCAAACAATGCCATGAGGTAAGATACTATTATTATCATCCCTATTTTACAAGTAAGGAAACTGAAGATGAAGAAATTTGCTCAAGATCACACAGTAGTAGTGGCTCTGGGATTTGAACCCAAGCAGTCTAGCCTCAGAAAGCACACTTCTCTACCAACGACCCTGGGCAGTAACCTCCCATTCCTCTATTGCTTCGAAATAATTAACTCTTTTTTGCCCTTGAAACTTTAAGAAAATAGATACAGTAGCTCTGCCTGGGGTGAGCGTTGTTGATTCTCAAACTCATTGACTAAATTTGCTAGCATATTTAGCTTAGATAATTAGGAAAGTAGGAAGCCATGAAGGGTGTTGACCTTGCACATAGACAGATATGAGCCGTTTATCAGCTGTATGACCTTGGACGAGTTACTTCACTTCTTTGAACCTCAGTTTATTCACCAGTCAAATGGGGTAACAATATGCCTACCTCATGGTGTGTAGTGAAAGACTCAGTGAGAAAACCATGCAAAAACTCATATAGTGTCTGGAATGAGGAAAGACCCATAAGTGGTAGATATTTTTATTATTATAGACAAATATTTTGCCACCATAGGGATTGCCTTAGTGTAGGTAGCCTGTTAAACATGGCTTATGGACACCATTTAAGAAAATCTCCTTCATTTTGTGATTAGTCACTTGATTGTACTATCTGATGAACGTCAGTCTTTTTCACTGAACCATAAACTTCACTAGACTAAACTCCACTAGCCTGTGAACTCCATGTGTGTGTTTATGTTGCCCAGTCTTGATATGGCCTTGTTAGGGACCTGGGTATGCAGAAGGAATATTTTGTGTCCAGTGACTTGAACAAAGTTTGGACATTTTAGAATATAAAGCATTCAAAGACATCTCTAGATATAAGGACTTTAGTTTAAAAAAACCCAATTGAGGATTAATTCCGTGCCATTTGAGACCAATGTCATCTGATGGGCAGTTTTCTGTTCCAAGTTTGGTTCAAGACTGACTCTATGCAGGTTCAGGTTTAGGTCAGTGTTCCCTGGCACACAACTTCTGTCTATTTGCACATGACCTTTCTCTTTGTCTGGGGACCTCCACTGTAGCAGCCTGCCTAAAAATTCCTCCCCCAAAGTGGCCCATCCTCTGTTTCACTAAAAAATTATTTGGGCCAACCCAGTGGCGTAGTGGTTAAGGTTGCGTGCTCTGCTTTGGTGGCCCGGGTTCACAGGTTTGGATCCCAGGTGCAGACCTACACACCACTCATCAAGCTATGCTGTGGCCACGTCCTACATAAAGTGGAGGAGGATTGGCACAGATGTTAGCTCAGCAACAAGCTTTCTCAAGCAAAAGAGAGGAAGATTGGCAACAGATGTTACCTCCTGGCCAATCTTTCTCTCACACGCACAAAAAATCATTTGTATTTGGAAGGAAAAAACATTTAAATGTTGATAGTGGTTCTCTGAGGGTATAAAGTGTTTATCATAGAGCTTGTCACAGTTTTTATTAGAGAAAGAACAAAGAAAGAGAGCAGAAACCTGAAGAAAGAGCTAGACTTTTACATGAAACTGAAAAGATATCCTCTCCCACTCTTGCCCTCATAAACATTAAACATTTTTTTTTATGGTGACATTTTTAGCTCATTCTGAAATGTATTGATTTGTTTCCTGTGAGTCATTGTCTGTTTCTTCTATGTTAAAAAAACATATTAAATATCAATGTGATGATATAAATATATATGTGTGGGTGGATGGGAGGGTGAAGGAAATTTTCTTTTAAATTCTAAGAAGGGAAATAGCTTTCTCATAGGTTCCCACATCATCAATCAACTCATCACATCCTCAGTCTACTTAATTTTCTCCCTCGGAACAAAACTGAGTAATCACTTCTGACTTTAAAGCTTGAGAAAAAAGGTTTCAGAAAGTTCTGGAGATGGCCGTTTATTTGGGGGACAGCAGACTTTTTTCTAGCTTTAACTCAGAGTTGAAGAGACGTCCAGCTGCTATTTCCATTTTGGGCAGTAGAGGGCAGACGTCTCCACTCCTGCCTACCCAAGATTACTCCTGCAAGATTACCCCGGCAACATTATGTTTATGCAAACAGCCTTTGACATAATAGCTTTGAAACAGCTGAAAATTGAATTGTGCCTTGAGGCCAAACATCTAGACCACCACCTTTGTTATATTCATCTGCCACAGTAAATTGGGTTCACCATTGGCTCCGGGAGCTTTTTCCTAGATTCTGGCCCCACAATAACTTTGCGTAGGAGAAAGACAAATGTGACTTCCTCACACAAAATGTTGGCAGGGTTTCATTTCACAAACCCTTATCTGAAGGGCTGGAGATTGCAGGGCGGATTTCTCCAGCCATCTGAAGAAAAGGAAATAAAAGGAAAACTGGAAACCTAAACCAAATCCATCTAATTCTGGAATCTCTCTGTGTTGTTTCCATAGCTTTTTAGCTTCTCCACTTAATCTAATTAGGATTTCGCCTCCTGAAATAAATACCTAATAAAGAATGAACCTATTAAAAGACTAAATTTACTACACACCCGTTTGTGCAAACCCTCTGCGTGTTTCCTTGAAGCGGTAATGCCGATGAAATTGAACGTTGTTTGACTGGATAATGGTCTCCCGCTGTAAGATGGATTATAGAAAATAAACGTCGAGGGGGGGAAAGCCAGTCACTTTATTGAATTCCATCGATGATAATGCCATCACCTGAAATAGCTGCCTGAAAAGAGTGTAAATGGGAGAGAAGCTGCGGCATCCAGAGCCAATTTGCAACTGGGGAACAGTTCATTTTGTTGGAAGTAATTTAATTCTGTTTTGGGTTCACTGCCCTGGTTTGGGGGCGGTTCACATAAAGCAGATTTTTAAAAGAAATCTGTAGGCATCGTGGATGCTTTTCATCGGAGGGCATTTAGGCATTGATTAATTGACTGCTTCATTTGTTTATCAATACGTATTTAATGAGGGCCCACTATTGTGTACCAGGCACTGTCTGAGTGCTGAGGATATGATAATGAGCAAAGCAGGGGTCATTACTCTCACGAAACTTACGGTCTGGTGGAGGAGGTAGAGTTCATTCATTAGCAAGTATTTATTACACACCTGCTTTGGGTCAGGCCCATAATCACAAAATAACTACAAAATTGCAGCTCGGATGAGTAACGTGAAGGCAAGACAGTGAGCTTGCTAGACCAGAATGTTCGCCATTCCTTTGAAGAAAGTTTTAAGGCAAATCATGTAATATCAAAAAGACTCCAGGTCAGTGTGGAGATTAGCCTGTCAGAGAGTTGTTAGCATGCTTGTGAGTTCACTTAGTGGTTCAAATCCAGTCACCAAAATTTTCTGGGACTCAGTTTCCTTTTCTTGATAGAGGTCTATGTTAGTTCCTGTCCAATTCACCTCATAGGATGGATGTTTGAGTAAAATGAGAGAATATGCATAAAAGTTCATTCTAGTAGAAGAAAAGAATAGGGATTATTATGGGCTGAGGCTTTCTTAGGGTCTACCCACAGGGATCTTACAGAATTCTTGGGTAGGCAAGAGAAATATAGGTTGATCAACAGTGAGCAATTCAAACAGTTTACAGATAAGTGATAAAGTATATGGCACAGATGCTATGGCGTGTTGGAGGAGGTCAGGGAGAAGGTTGGCTTTGAAGAACAGATGGAGTTCAGAAGGAGAAGAGCAGGAATCCCAGGCTAGTCTTCATTTTGTGCTTGTGGCATGCTGCTGCACATTTTGGCAGTTGGAACACACTGCGGGGAGACTGTCCTCGTGGATGAAGCTCAAGTTTAGGATGGTACCACCAGTCTGTTAGGTTGACATCTGACATTTTGTTGGTTGGTACTTCAGTGGCCTTTTGCAAGCGGCCTCCTCTGCTCATTGGTGCGCATCCTTCTCTTGCTCAGTGCCTTCTGTTCATGTCTCACCTGGCTGCTCCATACTTCTCATGTACTCCACCACTTCTCAAGCCTTCCCTGCCCCACTAGGACTCTGCTTTCCAAAGTTGTGGCTGGTTGTCATGTAATCAGTGCTAAGACACTGTTGGGAGACCATGGGAACATTCAAATTTTATCCCACTTTCCTGAAGAGACAATGCTTAAAACCAGGGCTTCTTAAACTCATGTAATGTATAGATCCTTTTCAAAGGAAAAAAAATTCTCCCAACTCCAGAGAAAACCTCCATTTGGGAAACACTGATTTAGTAAACTTTCAGTTGCAAACTGTCACTGCTAAAGACAAGTTTTATAGTTGCTAAAACTTTTTTCTTTTGAAATGAAAACACAATTAAAAAATGTTTTTGAAACTCTCAGGCCCTTGAGAAAATAGACCTTTCATTGCCCATTAAATTAAGCTCTGCAGGGGATTCCCTACCCCGCAGGGTCTCGGTTCCCCTATTCACTTTCCCCATTTTTCCATTATGTTTCTTCAGACAGCCAAGTCGCATTTCTTTGATGATTAATGATGCTGCGGTCCCTTGCTAGTCCCTGTGCTATGTCCTCGTGAGGACCTAAGAAGGACCAGCTCCCTGAACTCCTGTTCAAATGCACTGTTGCGTTTGGTGCCAGTTCCATAGGCCAGTTCTACACTTAGCTGAAAGAGAACTAGCCCTATCTAGATGGTTCTTGTGAAGTTTCAGAGGGTCAGCTTCATCGTCTGCCTCAGCGCTGTTAACATGTTCTCCAGCTTCATGGAGAAATCTGGCCAGAAGAGGCAGCATTTTGAGAAAATTTCTTAGATTTTGGGCATGGATTCTGTAAGCTCAAGAGAGCATTTTCACCTTTGAGTGATTCGAGTTGTGCCAAATCATTCTTCTTGTGCCTTTGGTATGTCTACATTCTGGGCAGCAAGAAAGGAAAAAGAGATAGGAAAAAGGCAAAAGTACAGTATGAGAAACAAAAGGAGATTTGAGGAACAAAACGTGATAGAAAAGGAAGAAAGAAAAGATGTTTCCACATGGTGCCATCACAAAAGACAGTGGGCAGTAGGACTAAGATATTGAGTGTCTACTATACAACAGCTGATTTGCAGTGCACCCTGCTATGTGGAAGGGAGGAATCTCCACCCACAAAGTCTGAGACGTGGTAAACCAACTTGAATCCAGCTATAAGCCCTGCATCCTGATGGCTGGAGGGAAATCCAGCTTCAATCCTTATGAGAGTTCCTGTAAACCTTCCCTGCTGCTCCCCCACCCCGACCCAGGGGTTTGCCAAGGTCCCAGGCTTTTTCTCAATGCCAGATAGAGGTGGCCTCATTGGTCCACAAGCTCTCAGAGCTTCCACAGGCCTTTTGGTTGTTGGTTCTTGGAGTTTGGACTCTGATGACCCTGGGAGGCCCCGTGTCCTATGTAGAGACCCTGTTAGCCCACCAAATAGCCATCACTAGGAGCTTTAATCTTGGTGCTGCCTGAACTTCACCTCTTTCTGATTCTAGAAGCTGTCTTCTTCCCTCTCTACACCCTTATTATCCTCAAAAGCACACCTCTTCCCTTCCCTTTTGGTCCACTGCCATAATCTCTTCAAGGTGCTGAGGCTTTTACAAAAGATGAAAAGAACTGCTGATCTCAGCATCTTCTGCTTTCTATGCTGCAAAACTCCCTAAGGCAAGAAATTATTAAGGGTCTGAATACGTGTTTGGAAAAGGTGAGGAGGGAAAAATAAAGCAGAATATTAATTAATATCCTAGAAAAATTTCCTGCCTGATGATAATACTCAGATCATGCAGGTAAAGTCCTGCCTCCAGGACCCCTTTAGAATATGATGAGAGGGTTTGAATATTTGTCTAATTTTCTTGCAGCTCTTCAAAAAAATATCTTTTCAATTGGCAGTACTTACTCCTGGTTCAGAAATCGAAAGATACAAAAGAGATATTTTGTGAAAAGTCACTCTCCTCCCTTGTTCCCCAACCGTCCAGTTCTCCCCAGAGGCAACCACTGTTACCCGTTTGTTGTGTTTCCTGCTAGAAGTATTCTGTGCATGTATAATCATTATGAACACAGTATGTTATTCTTTACCATTTTTAGTTTAACGTATATTTTTGATTTTATTCACATAGTTATACAAAGCTACTTCTTTAATTTTAGTAGCTTCATACTATATTCAACTTTATGTATTTTACCATAATTCCCTTTACCAGCCCTTTGTTCATGGACATTCAGGAGGTTTCAATCTTTTGCTAATATGAACAATGGTATAATTAACAATCCTGGTTATTGTACACAGGTTAGGTAAGTTTCAGGATGAATCACTAGAACTTTAATTATTGAGTTAAAGGACATGTGCATTTTAAATTTTGATAAATAAACGTTACCAAATTGCCTTTTTCAGAGGTTAAATCAATTCACATTCCCATTAATAAGGTGTTAAAAGCAATATTTTCCTACCTTCAATACTAGTTGCCATAATTTTTTTTGGTCTTGGTCAATCTGGTAGGTGATACCTGAAGGATATCTGAAAGATGATATCTCAGTATAGTTTTAATGTTCATTTCTCTTATTATGAGGAAGTTGAGTCCATTTAATATAAGTCATTTAGCTAATTTTCTATGAAGTGTATATGTTCTTGCCTCTTTTTCCTTTGGTAGTTGGATTTTTCTTATTGATTTCTAAGAACTCTTTGTATATTACAAAAATAGCTTATGTTCTATAATATGCATTGCAGCCTAGTTTTCCTCTAGTTTATTATTTATCTTTTGGCTTTTTTTTTCTAGTATTTTATTTCATGCAGAATTTTGTAGAGTGAAATTCATCTCTTCATTTTGGCATCTGAATTTTGTGTTACATCCAGAAATACTTTCTCCGTTGCAAGATTATAACAGTTCCCCCAGTGTTTTCTTCTAGAACCTTTGTGGTTTCATATTTTGCTCTTTAATCTTTGGTTCATCTGGAATGCCTTTTTGGTGCAGGGAGTGACTTAGGAGTCAAATATCATTTATTTTCCCAGAAGATTATTCAGTTTTCCCAATACCGTTTTACTCATTTTTTCAGTTCTTTAGAAAAATAAATAAGAATTCTTTGGAATGTATGCTGTTTCTGAATTCTGCTTCCAGAACCTGAGTAGGAATAGTTGGCAGGTAGCTTGAGTATCCCAGGTACACAAGTAATGAATGACTGCCATTGAGAAGTCAGGAAATGAGTCCCAGAGGCAGAGGTAGGGGTGGAGTCTGTCTTCATTTCTTAACCCCTTTCATGGACATTTACAGCCTTGAGAAGAAAAGGTTGGTTTTAGAGTTAACACTTTTGGGGCCAAAACTTGGCAGCAAATGAAAACCTAGTTAGAATCGATAGTAAATAAGGTATAATGAGCCCATGTTAAATATACACTTTGCTATCATGTAGGAAGACCATTTGGTTTATAATGGGTTTTTTTTTCCTTACTATAAATTATTTCCCAGTATTTCTAAGGATTTTTTTTTTTTCCACAAAAATATCTCAGGGAGGTGATTTTTATCTCTAGAGGCACTAATTCTGAACTGCTTCCTTTTTGTTTTTCCCCATAGAGTGATTTACTGTACTGGCTGCATTTTTTCCATAGTCAACTCTGTTACACTGAAAATCTTTGTCCTATGTCACAGTCACAAATCATTTATCTTGGTTATTTTAGGGTAAAGATACTTTCCAATAAGATATAGTTATTCTGCTGCGTATTCCCCCTCCTCTGTCCTTGTCTCTCTCCGGACCTACGTCTCTGTAAGACTCATGGATCATCAATCAACTTTTGACTGACCAGTTCACTGAAGCAAAGCTTTATTTGGTATTTTTGGTTGGCTTGACCAGGCATTTAGCATTGTGTGGACACAGTAAAAGTATCTCTCAACAGACAGTACTTAAATTTTCAGGGAGAGTGCATTGATCTTAAAGTCTTTAAATGGAAAATATGTGACAAGGGAGCTATCTGTGATAAATATTTGTTAGGAATTCTCACTTTGGAAAGGAGCGTCTTCTCAAGGCCAGTGATTCTAAAAATTAGTGAGTACAAAAAGCACCCGAGGAGCTTGTTAATTGTTCAGATTCCTTGACCCCAGCCCTAGAGCTCATGACTTCTTGAGTCTGGGATGACTCCTGAGAGTTTTTATGTTAACCAACTCCTCAGGTGCTTCTTTTTTTTTTTTAAGAAATTTTTTATTAAAGAGTGGCACCTGAGCTAACATCTGTTGCCAATCTTCTTTTTCTTCCTTTTTCTTCTTCTCCCCAAAGCCCCCCAGTACACAGTTGCATATTCTAGTTGTGGGTCCTTCTAGTCGTTGCATGTGGGGTGCAGCCGCAGCATGGCCTGATGAGTGGTGCCACGTCAGCACCCAGGATCCTAACCAGTGAAACCCTTGGCTGCCGAAGCAGAGTGCCCAAACTTAACCACTCAGCCACACGGCTGGCCCCAGGTGATTCTGATGTAAGCTGCCCACAGACCACACTTGGAGGTTCTTAACTACAATACATTTATTAGGTAGTGGTGGTTTTCAGCAAAGTAGATGGGAGACCAGGTTTGACTTTGGAATTCCTCCTTCCTGTTCTCTCCATGCTTTTCTCCTCTTGGTCTGCATTCTCCTACTCTACCACTACCTCAGTTCCACCCTGCCATGAGTGCTCTACTCTAGGCCAACACTTGACAGTTTGTCTTTGGTCACAATCCTTCTCCTTATGAAAGTAGACTATCTTGTTTTCCATCACCCAAGAGTCCCAAGAAGAAGTGGAATGGCTAATTCCAGTGAACTCCTACTTTCAGGTCAATAACATCCTTCTTGGAATCCCCAGTATGTGTTAATTCAGTTAACATTTATCACATGCCTGCTCTTTGCAAGGTGCTGAGGACCAAAAGATGAAGCACACAGCCTCTACCTTCAAGAAGGTCATGGTCTAGAGCAGGAATTGGCAAATTTTTTTCTGGAAAAGCCCAAATAGTAATTTTTTTAGGCTTTGTGTGCCATATGGTCTCTCTGACAACTACTAAACTCTGCCATTATAATGTGAAAGTAGCCATAGACAATACATAAACAAATGAGTGTGGCTGTGCTCCAATAAAATTTTATTTACAAAATTAGGTGGTGGATCCTTGGTCTAGAGGGCATGGGCAAGCCATCAGTTACGTTGTGATAATGCTAGAATAAAGGCTAGGGCCGGGGATAGCAACTGTGCTTCAACTCAAGAGCCAGCTCTGATCAGTTGGTAGCGAGCACCTAGAGCAGGCTGTTCATTCATTCATTCACTCAACAAATGTTTACTTATTTGGTGCCCCTATGTGCCAGATTCAGGGGAACAACCTACCATTATTTATTAGCTTTGTTTTCCTTGGGTAGGGAATTGCAGCACTGGGGCTGTATATTTGCCATTGATGAGCTATGTGTTAAGGATAGACAAATGAATAAGGAATAGTCTCTATGTATAAGCCCATCTATTCAAGGAACTCACACTTCTACACTAACCCAGCAAAGCAGGCACTATTATGCCCCTTTTACAGATGTTAAAGGAATATTAAGGAATGTACTAAAGATCACTCAGCTAGTTGAGCTATGGAATAACATTTCAGCTCATGTTTCCTGCTCATAAATCTAAGACCTTTCTACTACACCCAAGCTGCTTTTAATAATAATGATTTATAGTACCGAGTTCATGGTTTGAACTGTAATGTAAACCAGAGGTCAATGACCTTTAAAAAGTGGCTTGCCAAAATTCCAGTCTCTTTCCTTCTATGCCTAGTCAAGGTGAGCATTGGAGTGGATCATGACAACCTTGTTCCCAAGGGATGTGAGAAATAGGGTTGTTGAGCTTTTGCCATTTGTGTGTGTATGCGTGTTTGTGGGTGGGTGTGTAACCCTACTGAAGCCAGGACCCACGTAGTCCAGTCTCAGAGCTGTGTTGTAATCAAAGAACTTAGTTAAAAAACCAAAAATGTCAATATAAAACAACTCCTCAAGGTCTTTATTTAAATTGCTCAAACTTAAGAAAGGGTGACATTCCACAAAGCTCTTTTAACATTATCCCTCTTATCTAATCATCTAATTCTCTCATACCTTGTGGCTTCTCCTTTTCTACAGTTTTATGAAAGTCCCAGCAAAGCTCTACCTCCAGTGCTAGCTTTTGTGCCCCTTTCCTACCTACCTTTCCCTGCTTCTATCACAAAATCTAAAGAACTGTCTGATGATGGCAGAACCTGTCTCCAAGAGCTGGGGTGTGGAAGAAACCAAGGGAGCGAAGCCAGAAAGTTTTTTGGGAGCAAGGGGGATAGAAAAGCCCAGAGGTACCAGGCATATACTTGTCCTTATATCTATTCCTGTGTCTATTTCTATACCTTTCTATCATCTATATCTCTACTGATCTCTATCTCTACCTCTGTCTCTACTGAGGAGGATGGAGTTGAGAATCAAAGAAAAACAGAGCTGGATGCCTGATGGTATCACCAAGTCCTGCATTACTTCTGAATTTCCATCTGTGTAAGCCAGGAAAATTCCCTATTGTTTAAGCCAGTTTGAGCCAGATGTATGTTACTTGCAGCTGAAAAGATGGTAACTATTCCAAAATCTAATTAAATGTTAGGTCTGGCCTTTTACCTCTCTTCCCTACCCGTTTTTCCCAGTCTTTCTCCCTATTTGTGACTCCCGTATGGTTGCCCCCTTCCTTCTTTCTCTGCAGTATCTTCTTTTCTGGACTTGCTCTCTTCCTATTTTTAAAAACTGCCTTCATCTGAGAAAAAATGTGATATGCATATTCAATGAACAGTTTCATGACTGACGTGAAATGTGTTTCCTCACATCTTTCTATATCACTGGCTTATTGTCACCTGGCAGGTCCGCAGAAAGCCTCCTTGAGGACCCTATGAGAAGTTGGCCTCCCCAAGCCATTCTATTCCCTTACTTTGTTTTCTTTTCTTCGTAGCACCGTCATTAACCAGTTACAGCACTAATGAGTTTGTTTACATGTTTATTGTCCATCTCCCTACCCATCTTTTCCCACACACTAGACTGAGTTCAAAGAAAACTGTCTTGTTTACCCTATTGCCTGAAATACAGCATGTGCTCAATAAATATTTGTTGGAAAAATAAATGAATGAATGATATGAGCTTTAATATGTTAAATCTCTTGGGGTCTTATAAATGTCTTGCAGTTTTGTAGGTAATAATGCCTTGATTCAAAGGAATTCCTAATAGTGAGATATTAGGTGCCAGAGTTGGGGCTGTGGGGAAGATCTCTTTGGTCATAGGACCTTCTTGGGATGCTTTTAATCAAATAGGCAGATAGGTGAAGAATGTTGTTAGTGGTATATGGTACCGTGGGCATGACTATCAGGGTTCGTTGTATCTTGACAAATCTCAGCAGGTCTAGGACCATGCATAAATGTGTGCAGTTATTTGTGTATGCACTATCCATTGGAGGAAGGTCCATGGCTTTCATCAGATACTTAGTGGGATCCATGACCTTCCAGATTTTAAGAACTCCAGCTTTTCAGAGCTGTTACACTTGAATCCAGGATCTTTTATTGACATTCTGCAGGAGTCAAACCTTTCTGGGTTTTCAGAGGAGTTACAACAATGATAGTGGGAGTGGTAGGAGGAGGAGACCTTTCTTTTTTCTTTTTCTGTTTTTGCAAGTTATTGTGTACTCATGATACTTGCATAGCAGTTTTCTCAAAATGGAAATCTTTTGAAAAAATTTATAACCATGATGTATATTTGTTACTCAATAAAACCTTGAGGTGTTGCAAGTATGAAGAGAAATTCTCCTAATCTCACACTTTGGAAATTACTCCTAATACTTGTGTGTATATACTATCCCAAACTGACTGAAAACATTAAAAAACCAGTATTACTCACAATTTTTATAATGGAAAATAATGGAAATGGGTAAGGGAGAAAATGTCTGTTGAACGGCAGAATGAAAGAATGCTCATTTTTTATTTTTTGGTGAGGAAGATTGGACCTGAGCTAGCATCTGTTGCCAGTCTTCCTCTTTTTGCTTGAGGAAGATTGTCGCCAAGCTAACATCTGTGCAAATCTTCCTCTATTTTGTATGTGGGATGCTGCCACAGCATGGCTTGATGAGTGGTGTGACCCCATGCCCAGGATCTGAACTGGAGAACCCCGGGTCACTGAAGTAAAGTGTGCGAACTCAACCACTATGCCACCAGGCCAGTCTCAAAGAATGCTTATTTTTGAGATTCCTTCTGTTTTCCAATTCCAAGTGCAGTCAGGTAGGACATGGAAATTGCAACAACAGGTAACATTTATTAAGTGCATACTGGCATTGTGTGAAGTGTTTTCCATACCTAATTTTAAGCCTCACAAGAACCCTGTGGTTCTATTAGAATTTTTTTTTTTTAACAGATCAGGAAATCAAGGTTCAGAGAAATGGATGAACTTGCTTGATAAATGTCAGATCCAAGACTTGCTGGCGGCAAAGTCCACCCTCTTAGTTTCTCACTCCAGCTCTGGCAGGGTACCAAGACAATTCAGGAGCAGAGTTTGAGGAGAAAAAGGCAGTATTTGCCCTCCCTAGGCTCTTTTCTGGTGTAAGATCATGGAGTATAGTCCTCTTAACCTCTACTTTGTCCATATCCCCTGTCGCTTGAGGAAGGAAAGAATTAGATTCAATGTAAATTATATTAATCCAGCTTCCTTAAAATGGCGGTCCAGAAAAACTCAGAAGGGGGTACAAAAATTGAACTGTGCATCTCTGAAATTCTCATATCAAATTACTTTAAAAATAACTATGTTAACGCCTCCCATGACACAGGAACTTTCTAAGCAGGAGTGGGACCTACAGCTAGTTCAGGGAGAAGGAAGTTAATGATGTGATGTGGTAGCCAGTGGAAGCTGGGACTTCTCTGGTTATTAATGATGGTAATAATGATGATGATAAATGAAGTGTATTTGTTGGATTTCAGCAAAGTCTTAATTACAATGAACACAAAGGAGGATACCCCCTTCCTAACAAAGCCGTTGGTGTATGAATGCTGATAACTGGTAACTTGCCTATTGACTACCTTCTGGTCTGAGTAAATGGAGGAAATTTCTCTGCTTCGGCTCTGAGAAAGCTGGTGAGCAGGCCAATTCCAGGTTAAGAAAATAAGAGGTACTGTTTCAAAATAGAAATACAAGTACTATTTCAAAATGCCACTCTTATGCAGCTGAAGTCATGGGGGTTTAAGTGTCATGATTCTGAGAATTTCATAACATATAGGACCCTTGGAAAGCATCTTGTCGAGGTCCTTCATTTTCAGATAAGTAATCTGAAGTCAAAAGGGGAAATTACTTGCCTAAGCTCATGTAGTTGCACGGTCAAGACTCCAAATTTCTAGACCTCCACTGACTATGTCCCTTTTCATCTATTTAATGCTGCATCCCTAGGATTTGAACTATAAATTACCTTGGACCAGTGCATCAATGAAAAACTATGCATTGTTTAGAGCATACCCTGCCAGGGTGTTTGATTCTCGCCTTTTACTGCCATTGAACTATTTTATTACTCTGTAAATTTTATAGATAACAGATAGCAAAGTGAAATAATTACTGTTTCTTGACATGCAAATGAATTCTGTCCAGTGGAAGGACATCACTTCCCCCCCCATGCAAAAGTCAGTTTTGTGTCCATTTCCACATTAATACTCTTTTAAGTAATATGAATTTGTACTTCTTTGACTTCTCCTTTGAACTGGTTATATCATCTGCCTGGTTCCCTCATTTAAGTAATAAATTAAATAATAAATACAATCTTTAATATGTGTTGTTTTATATGAGTCAAAACTTTACTTTTTTACTTTTTTTTGGTATCTGTTAATACTACCATCTTTATGTTTTGGGACATATTCAAGAACCATCTTTTACTTAATATTTTTCTTGCAATTGATTCACTTTAAAATACTATCTATTCTAGAAGGACATTTGGTATCCATGCTATAAATGGAAACCATTTGCCACAAATAAAAGTTAAGTATAAAAATAAATACAATGAAAATAAAACAACGTTATTGAGTTCTAATTAGAAACTGTGGTTTGTGGAAGGTTCTGAACCCAAGGCCTGCTTTATCTCTGTTATAAAAGGATATTAGTGGGAAGTAAGGAGACACTAACATCAAAGTGTGTCTTTCTCCTTGCACTGGCCTAGTCAGAAATATTGAAAGGAAATGGAAAATGAAATAAACTTTGTTGCAGTGAGAGTCAATGTTATTTACTGCCATGTTCATGTACTATCTAAAATCCTCTCCTATATCATGTAAAAGCATCTTGAGTGCACAGTGAGGAGTGTATGTCCACATTTTAGGAAACACTGCTTTAGATAATTAGCTTTTTGCTAATCTTGTAGATGGAGACAAACAATGCTTGTGTCATCCACAGTAGCACATGGTAAAAATGTTTTGTAGTTAAGAACCAGAATGCATTTTGTAGTAGCATTCTCTTATCTAAAACCTTAACTAGCAAGAATGTATCCATAAAATTGAAAATGGAAAACATCTCTGAGTTGCTATGACAAAGGTCCATTATTTTATTCTACGAGACCAGCTGTTTTCATGACTTTGCATAGATACAGTAAATGTAAAATAAAGGCAGATTAAAAACAGGTTCCACTGACATTGGGGTGACAACTAAAGTCAAAGGGAGGACTCCTGTAAAAGCAGAGTGCTCTGGGCCACTGTGTGCAGGAGCAGACAGCACTACACGCATCAATTAATCACTTAGACCCTGTCCATGTTATAGCAGAAATTTTCTAGAATGACTCCCAGATCTTTAGCTCTAATTCAGGGCTCTTTCTTCACCTCCTGCTCTACGTAATCCATAATCTGGGAGACATTCTCACTGTGGGTACCCCATAGATGTCTAAAACCCAAGAGGTCCAGAAACCAACTATTTATCTTCTATCCCAATTGTGTTCTTCCTCTTGAATTCCTTAGCTAACTGAGTGGAATGTGTATCCTTCCAGCTGCCTGAGCCAGGAAACTGAGGTCATTTTCTGACTCCCATTCCCCTTCTGTCATGTTCAATTGGTTATCAGGTCTTTTGGAGTCCATTGCTTTTAAATTGCAAATTTGTCAACTTCTTTCTATTCCGATTGCTGTTATTTAAGTCGTCTTGTTCTCTCATCTAGACATCTTGAGCATCTTTCTAATTGGTCTCTACTTTTAGGTTCTCTTTCCACCTTATATGTACTCTATGTATTCCTGTGAATAAGTTTTATAAAGTTAAAAATCTGCCTAAAAGTTTAAATTCGCTCTATATTGCACTCACAATGAAGTCTGGACCACTTACAGAAGTTTATATGGTCCTTTATGGTCTGGCCCCACTTCCTTCACCAGTCTTTATTTATTGACAGTCCCTTCTCCCCAGCATCTATACGTAACCCCATCCACCAGCATCCGCACCCACAGACTCTGTCTTGGGCCTGATGTGATAAATGAATTACTCATGCTTATATCTAAAGGTAAATTCCTTCACTTGTGCCCTAGATCCTGGCCTCTTGCCTACTCAGGGACATTATTCAGCAATTCTTCCCTCTCTTACAGCCTCAACCTCTTCCTCTTTACTGGGTCATTCCCATCAGCATTTAAATATGCTGTCATTTTTCACAGGTTAAAAAAAACTTCCCTTGATTCTACCTTTCATGCTAATTGTGACCCCGTTTCTTTGCTCATCTGTGCTATCTTCATTTTCTCCCCTTCCTTTCTCCCTTAAATCCACCCCAATTAAGCTTTTGCCCCCATATCCTTTCATCAAAATTCTTTCTGTTAAGGTTACCAAATGCCTCCAGACTGTGTAAGTTAGTGCCCATTTTTCAGAACTCATGTTATGTGGCCTATCAGCAACTTTTGATATAGCTGAACACTTCCTCTTCCTCTATACACTTTCTCCCCTTGGCTTCCAGAACACCACACACTTGCTTGGTTTTCTTCCCACCTCCCTGGTTGCTGCTTCCAAATCTCCTTTTCCTGTTCCTTCTCTTCCTGCCCTCCGAATGGTGGAGAGCCCCAGGGCTCTGTCCTTAGTCTTCCTCTTTTTCTATCTACATTTGCTCCCTTAGAGAGTTTGGCTAGTTGCCTGGGTTTGAGTGCCATCTATATGCTGATGACTTCAAATTTATATCTTCAGCCAGAATTCCCTCTGAACATCAGACTCATACGTTCTACAGCCTACTCAGCATCTTCATTTGGATACATCTTGAACTCAACTTGTCCAAAACTGAATTCCTGATCTTCCTTTCCACACCCACCCCAAAACTGCTTCATCCATAGCCTTTCTCTTCTCAGTTGATAGCGTCTCTGTTCTTCCATGTGCTCAAGTCCAAAGCTTGGAGGCATTCTTGAATACTTTGTCTCTCACTTCCCACAACCAATCTGCCAGGAAATACTGTGGACTTGGCTTCAAAATATATCCAGAATTCAACCACTTCTCACCACCTCTCCTACTACCACTCTAGCCTCTATCATCCCTCACTTGGATTACTGCACAATAACCTCCTGACAGGTCTCCCTGTCTACTCCCCTTGGGATCTTTGCAGCATGCTGTTCCCTCTGCCTGGAATGCTGTTGCCCACATATCTGCATGGCAATGTCTTTTATCTCCTTTAGGTCTCTGCTCAGTTGTCACCTTCTCCATGAGGCCCAGATTGACCACACTGTTTAAAACTGTAACTCCTCCCCCTCCTTTACCCTCACAGGTGGCTCTCCTTATCCCCTTTACTCTATTTTCTCTTCCTTAGCCCTTAGCCCCTTCTCACATGTCATAAATTAACTCTTCTATTATATTCATTTTTTATTCCTAGTCTTACCCCATCAGAGGGAATTGCCCATAAGGGGCGCTGTGCAGGATATGTATGCCCTCCCTGTGCTCACCGGGACTCGTGGTGGGAATGCCATACTCAAGTGGACAATGGATGGTGGGCTTGGGCTTGGGTTCCTCTTAGCTTTCAGACCATGGTCCCAAGATTATGGTGGCACCAGATCCCTGAAGGTGGGTCAGGATGATAAGGCAAGAAATCCATGTTCTGAGCACTGTTTGTCTCCTGCTTCAATGAGTGGCCTTGGACAAATCCCTTGATTTCTCAGGCCTTATGTTTTCAGTTTAAGATTTCCCTTCTTTAGGTAAGTCTCTCTAAACTTTGCAAGCCTAAACTTTCCTTCAGTTCTTAAGTTGATAAACAAATTAAAGAAATATAACATAGCAAGAAGTATGTACAGCATAGCAGATACAAGTGTAGTCTCTGGTATCGGGCTGCTTGGGTTCCAATCCTGGCACTGCCACTTATAAATTGTATGACTTAGGGACCGGCCCCATGGCCGAGTGGTTAAAGTTCCGCATGCTTGGTGGCCTGGGTTCGCAGGTTCAGATCCCAGCACTGACCTACACCACTCATCAGCCATGCTGTAGAATCATCTCACATACAAAATAGAGGAAGATTGGCACGGATGTTAGCTCAGGGCAAATCTTCGTCACCAAAAAAAAAAATAAATAAATAAATACATAGATAAATAAGTAAGTAAATAAATTGTCTGATGTTGAACTTGATCCCTTCTGTATCAGTTTTCCTCTCTGTAAAACAAGCGCAATAACAATACCTGTTGCCAGAGATAGATCATCTTATTTTGGTGTGTAGGGGTTGGGAGTGGAAGGATATAGGTGGAGACATTGAGGAAGACCACAAGAAAGGTCCGTTTCCTGACAGCACAGGTCGGTGTGTGTGGGAAAGTAAAGAGAACAATTGCCATCCATTGACTAAATGAATTAGTCTGGGATTGACTAATTGGTGGACCCTGCTCTGTAAATGCTAGTTGAATAAATAAATAAATGAATGTGTCTGGAAAATAATGCTGTACCTGCATCCTAGGACCCTGTGAAGTTGAATTAGATATCCAGGTAGGAGAGCAGTTTGCATTTATATAGCCCTTTCTCTCTAAGTATTTCAAAGTACATCCAGTGAGTTTTGGTTTATAGGTGTGTGGTTAGCTATGGTAGGTTTTTAAGGTCCTGCTGTCTTTGTGATGCACGTCAGTTTGGTTTTGGGCTACCCCCTCTTTGTTCTTAGGTTGGAGCTAGGGCTGAAGGCACAGCAAGGCAATGAAAACTCATTTTAGTAGCTACTTAAGAATAATGAAGAAGATAAAACAGGGTTTGAAAATGTATACTGAGTATTCCAGAGCAGAATGGAAATGAGTTTTGTATTCTCTGTTCTTTTGCATTGTTTACATACCACTTCCCTTCACACTACACAGTGTGAGTAATTACTGTGGGGAAGTGGAAAGAATGTGGGATTTAGACTTGGGTATATCTAGGTTTGTGCCTGAGTTCCTCTACTTCATGATTATGCGCCCTTAGCAAGTTTATTAACTTTGCACCTCAGTTTCCTTATTTTTTAAATTTTTTAATTTTTTGGTGAGGAAGATTGGCCCTGAGCTAACATCTGTGCCAGTCTTTCTCTATTTTGTATGTGGGATGCCACCATAGCATGGCTTGATGTGCGGTGTGTAGGTCTGCACCTAGAATCCAAACCCACAAACCCTGGGCCAGCAAAGTGGAGTGTGCAAACTTAACCAGTGTGTCACCAGGCCGGCCCTTCCTTATCTTTAAATATAGAGGTTATGGATTGAAATTTATAGGTTGATGCTCTAACCCTTAATATAACTATCTGGAGATAGGGCCTTTAAGGAGGTAATTATGGTTAAAAGAGGTCATAAAAGTGGGGACCTTATCTAATACGACTGGTGTCCTTATAAGAAGAGGAAGAGATACCAGGGTGTGCACGCACAGAGGAAAGGCCACGTCAGGAATTTTACATGTGTCGTGGAAAATTGCAAAAGGCGGCCATCTGCAAGCCAAGGAGAGAGGCCTCACTGGAAACCAACCTTGTTGGCACCTTGGTCTTGAACCTCAAGCCTCCAGAACTGTCAGAAAATAAATTTCTGTTGTTTAAGCCACCAAATTTGTTTTATTCTGTTATGGCAGCCTGAGCAAACTAATGATGCTGTGCTGCCGTTGATTGTGGTAAGAATCACAATAATACCGTCACCATCAGAAGAAGCATAGTGTAAGCATTTAAGAGTGAAGCTTTTGAAGTCAGACTTGGCTGGGCTCATCATTGCTCAGCCACTTACTGGCTCTGTAATTAGATTTTTAACGTGAGCCTCAGTTTCCTTATCCATAAAATAAGCATCATCATAATAAGACCATTCTCAGAGTGATGTCATGATGCATCATTGAATGATTTGTTAGGTGTTGAAGATTTAGCACAATCCTTCTGTATGCCATGGAGCAGGATAAATGCTTTATACATACTCCTATTTAAAAATTGCACCTGCACTACTTACTTTATAGAGTTTTTGTGAGGACGAAGTGAGACATTGCATGTGAAGGTATTGTGTAAAATTAAGTATTTTTTTTTTTTAATTTTTATTTTTTTCGGATGTACATCATATTTCAAATTCTGGATACATTACATCATGTTCACCACCCGAACACTAATTATAGTGCATCCCCTCACATGTGACCCTAATCACCCCTTTTGCCCTCCCCCCACCCTCCTTCCCCAATGGTAACCACCAGTCCAATCTCCAGTGCTATGTGTTTTTTTTTTCTGTCGTTTTTATCTTCTACTTATGAGTGAGATCATATGGTATTTGACTTTCTCCCTCTGACTTATTTCACTCAGCATAATACCCTCAAGGTCCATCCATGTTGTCACAAATGGCTGGATTTCGTCATTTCTTATGGCTGAGTAGTAGTCCATCGTGTATAAATACCACATCTTCTTTATTCATTCATCCCTTGATGAGCACCTAGGTTGCTTCCAAGTCTTGGCTATCGTGTATAATGCCGCAATGAACATAGGGGTGCAAGTATCTTTATGCCTTTGTGTTTTCAAGTTCTTTGGATAAATACCCAGCGGTGGAATAGCTGGATCATATGGTAGATCTATCCTTAATTTTCTGAGGATACTCCAAACTGCTTTCCATAGTGGCTGCACCAGTTTGTACTGCCACCAGCAGTGAACAAGGGTTCCCTTCTCTCCACACCCTCTCCAACATTTGTCGTTTCCTGTCTTGTTAATTATAGCCATTCTGACCGGAGTGAGGTGATACCTCATTGTAGTTTTGATTTACATTTCCCTGATAGCTAATGATGTTGAACATCTTTTCATATGCCTGTTGGCCGTCTGTATATCTTCTTTGGAGAAATCTCTGTTCAGATCTTTTGCCCATTTTCTGATTGGATTGTTGGGTTTTTTGTTGTTGAGCTGTATGAGCTCTTTGTATATTTTGGATATTAACCCCTTATCTGATATGTGGTTTGCAAATATCTTCTCCCAATTGTTAGGTTGTCTTTTCGTTTTGTTGATGGTTTCCTTTGCTGTGCAGAAGCTTTTTAGTTTGATGCAGTCCCATTTGTTCATTTTTTCTTTTGTTTCCCTTGCCTGGTCAGACATGGGACTTGAAAATATGTTGCTCAGACCAATGTCATAGAGCGTACTGCCTATGTTTTCTTCTAGAAGTCTCATGGTTTCGGGTCTTACATTCAAGTCTTTAATCCATTTTGAGTTGATTTTTGTGCATGGTGTAAGGGAATGGTCTACTTTCATTCTTTTGCATGTGGCTGTCCAGTTTTCCCAACACCACTTATTGAAGAGACTCTCCTTTCTCCATCGTATGCTCTTGGCTCCCTTGTCAAATATTAGCTGTCCATAAACATGTGGGTTTACTTCTGGGCTCTCAATTTTGTTCCATTGATCTGTGTGTCTGTTTTTGTGCCAGTACCATTCTGTTTTGGTTACTATGGCTTTGTAGTATAATCTGAAATTGGGGAGTGTGATACCTCCAGCTTTGATCTTTTTTCTTAGGAATCCTTTGGCTATTCAGGGCCTTTCAAATGCCATAGGGTGGCCAACTGGATAAAAAACAAGATCCATGTATATGCTGCATACAAGAGACACACTTCAGACCTACAGACACTCACAAACTGAAATTGAAAGGATGGAAAAAGATATTCCACGCAAATGGCAAAGAAAAGAAAGCAGGGGTAGCAATACTTATATCAGACAAAATAGACTTTAAATCAAAAACTGTAATAAGAGACAAAGACGGGCACTACATAATGATAAAGGGAACAATCCAACAAGAAAATATAACACTTGTAAATATCTATGCACCCAACATAGGAGCACCTAAATATATAAAGCAATTATTAACAGACATAAGAGGAGAAATAGACAGTAACGCAATAATAGTAGGGGACTTTAACACTCCACTTACACCAATGGATAGATCATCCAAACAGAAGATCAATAAGGAAACACTCGCCTTAAAGGACACATTAGACCAGATGGACTTAGTAGATATATACAGAACATTCCATCCAAAAACCATAGGATGCACATTCTTTTCAAATGCCCATGGAACATTCTCCAGGATTGA
The DNA here is from genome assembly GCF_021613505.1 of Equus quagga. Classification (NCBI taxonomy): domain Eukaryota; kingdom Metazoa; phylum Chordata; class Mammalia; order Perissodactyla; family Equidae; genus Equus; species Equus quagga. The sequence goes on along the minus strand of NC_060273.1, from coordinate 63,505,570 downwards.
TCACATACTAGGCCACAAAACAAGTCTCAATAAATTTAAGAAGATCGAAATAATACCGTGCATCTTTTCTTACCACAAAGGTATGAAACTGGAAATCAACTACAGAAAGAAAACCAGAAAAGCCACAAAAATGTGGAGATTGAACAAAATGCTACTGAACAATGATTGGGTCAATGAAGAAATCAAAGAAGAAATAAAAAAATTCCTGGAGACAAATTAAAATGAAAACATGACATGCCAAAATCTGTGGGATACAGCAAAAGTGGTTCTACGGGGGAAGTTTATACTAATTCAGGCCTACCTCAACAAAGAAGAAAAATCCCAAATAAACAATCTAAAAGTGCACCTAAAGGTACTGGAAAAAGAACAACAAACAAAGCCCAAAATCAGCAGAAGGAAGGAAATAATAAAAATCAGAGCAGAAATAAATGAAATAGAGACTAAAAAAAAATAGAAAAAATTAATGAAACCAAGAGCTGATTCTTTGAAAAGATAAACAAAATTGACACACCCTTAGCTAGACTCACCAAGAAAAAAAGAGAGAAGGCTCAAATAAATAAAATCAGAAACGAAAGAGGAGAGATTACAACGGACACCTCAGAAATACAAAAGATAATCAGAGAATACTATGAAAAGCTATACGCCAACAAATTGGATAATCTAGAAGAAATGGATAAATTCTTAGAAACATACAACCTTCTAAAACTGGACCGAGAAGATGTAGAAAGTTTGAATACACCGATCACCAGTAAGGAGATCGAAACAGCAATTAAAAACCTCCCAAAAAATAAAGGTCAGGACCAGATGGCTTCCCTGGTGAATTCTACCAAACATTCAAAGACGACTTAATACCTATCCTTGTCAAACTCTTCCAAAAAATTGAAGAGGAGGGGGAGGCTTCCTAACTCCTTCTACGAAGCAAACATTATCCTGATACCAAAACCAGAGAAGGGCAACACAAAAAAAGAAAATTACAGGCCAATATCACTGATGAACATTGATGCAAAAATCCTCAAGAAAATACTAGCAAATCGAATACAACAATACGTTAAAAAGATCATACATCATGATTAAGTGGGCTTCATTCCGGGGATGCAGGGATGGTTCAACATCCACAAATCTATCAACATGATACACCACATTAACAAAATGAAGAATAAAAATCACATGATCATCTCAATAGATGCAGAGAAAGCATTTGACAAGATACAGCATCCATTTATGATAAAAGCTCTAAATAAAATGGGTATAGAAGGAAAATACCTCAACATAATAAAGGCCATATATGACAAACCCACAGCAAATATCATTCTCAATGGAGAAAAACTGAAAGCTATCCCTCTAAGAACAGGAACCAGACAAGGATGCCCACTGTCACCACTCTTATTTAACATAGTATTGGAAGTCCTAGCCAGAGCAATCAGGCAAGAAAAAGAAATAAAAGGGATCCACATTGGAAAATAAGAAGTGAAACTGTCACTCTTTGCAGATGACATGATTTTATATCTAGAAAACCCTAAAGAGTCCACTAAAAAACTTTTAGAAATAATAAAGGAATACTGTCAAGTTGCAGGATACAAAATCAATGTACAAAAATCCGTTGTGTTTCTATACACTAACAATGAAGTAGCAGAAAGAGAAATTAAGAATACAATCCCATTTACAATTGCAACAAAAAGAATAAAATACCTAGGAATAAACTTAATGAAAGAGGTGAAAGATCTGTACACTGAAAACTATAAAACATTGTTGAAAGAAATTGAAGAAGACACAAAGAAATGGAAAGATATTCCGTGCTCTTGGATTGGAAGAATTAACATTGTTAAATGTCCATACTTCCTAAAGCAATCTATAGATTCAACGCAATCCCTATCAAAGTTCCAAGAACATTTTTTACAGAAATAGAACAAAGAATCCTAAAATTTATATGGAACAACAAAAGATCCCGAATAGCCTATGTAGTTTTATTGTTATAATCAAGACATGACAATTTTGGACATGTTGTAAGCATTATTTATTTAACAGATACTTAACGTGTTTATAGTAAATGTAAACTTCCGTTCTGTGGCATTTATCTTCAAGCTTTTCAGATGAGTCCAAGTGTTTTTGAATAGTTACGTGGCTGTGTTGTTGGTCAGAGCTACAGCAATCTCAGAACCATATCCTTTGATTGGCTCTCAGCAGTCAAAAAGTTTAAACTGCATTCTATTGCTCTCCATTACCCAGGGCTGGAAAGGGTTGGTTGGTAATGAAGCAAATTTATTATTTCCAGGTAGAGAATTCATAAAGAATAGAAATTAATAATGCAAGGGAGTTCAGATCCACAAGCCTTTTATAGCATCATGTGTTTAAGCTTCAGATTGCTTGATGCTTTCCAATTGTACCTGGGTTTATTTGAAAGATTAAAAAATATATAGGTCTTGATCTTTTCTTGGTGAAGTTACTCTTAGGAATTTTATATTTTTAATTTCTATTTAAATGGGTTATTTCTTTAATAAGAAATTTTCCAATGGATTTTTGCTGGCATGTAGGAAAGTTATTAATTTTTGTTTATATATATTGTATCTTACCTCACATTGAACTCCCTTATTAGTTTAAATAGTTTTTCAGTTGATTCCCTTGGATTTTCTAGGAAGTTAATTATAATTGTAAATAATTATGATTTTGTCTTTTCCTTTCCACTGTTTGCTCAAAAATTTTTTTCTTGTCCTACTGCATTGGCTAAAAACCCCAGAACAAATCTCAATTATAGCAGTGATGGTGGCATCTTCATTTGTTCCTAATTTTAATAGCAATATCCTTGGTGTTTCACCATTATGTATGCTTGTTGTTAGTGTCTGCTATATACTTTAAGTATATTAGGAAAGTTTCCTCTGATTCCTAGCTGAGTAAGAGTTCATAGTTTGATTTGTTTGTTCCCTTTAGTAGAAGTCACTGTTCTCATTTATTCAGACTGGGGTCATCTTCCCATTCCCCCCTAGGCCTGTAAACCCAGGCATGGGGGGAGTAGTTGAGAAGTTTGGATGAATCCTAAGCAACCATACTGCCTCATTGTATGGATTCTTCTGGGTTAGGCCAACTATAGGAACTTGAACTGAACTGATTAAATGAATCATTGAAAAAGTGAATAATAATTTTTTGAACTCTGAAACCAAACCCAAATGTTATTATTTAGTTGAGTGATGAGTCAGAGAAAAGGCCTTTTTTCTCCTTTTAAAGCTCCCTAGGAAATCAGTTCAAACCAGCAACAAAGCTATATATTTTTGAATACTGTTGAAATGGAACAAAAGAATAACTTCAAATGCCTCTAAATTCAATCTGCTTGGGACAAATGCTTCATCCATGCAAAGTCGCTAGTTAGCAGAAGGCATAATGCTTGGGGGCTGGGTTTGGGGTGGAAGTGGCTAGACTCCAGAAGTGGCAGCAGCACGCCAGCTCCTGCTTCTGATGTTGCTGTGTCCTGGTGACCCTTCACTTCAGCATCACCCCAGGAGGTAAGCAGAGTGTGAACCTGGGTCAACTCGATACTAGGAATCCAGTTCAAGCCATCATTTCCCAGGATATATTCTTTGAGGAGGGATAAGTAAACTGCACAAGCACACATATGCAGTCCACCCATAACTCCCCTGTCATCACGACGAAGCAAATGGTATTAGCTACTTTTCCTTTTCCATGTAGGTGCTTTCCTACGCAAAAGTTGTAAAACAGGCAAAATTTGTCTTCGGTCCTACCATTTTGCATCTCTGTCCCCTTCTATGTTTTCAGTAGCACTCTGAGGGCCCAGCTAAGTACCGAGTACTAAAATGGTCTCACCATTTAAAATTTTAATTTTTCAGGGAAAACTTCTTTAGCTGCTGTCCTGCCCCAATCTAGGTCAGTTTGAATCTTCTGATCTGTTCATATTACCCATTATGTTAACATTTTTACCACAACTGAAATGAAATCATTTCTGTATGTTTGTTCATTTCTTGTTTGATGTCTGTCCACAACTAGAGGGTAAACTCCATGAAGGCACTTATCTGGAATGTGACTTGCCCACAGTGTGTGCCCAATAAATATTGAATGAAGGGATGGCCTGGAGGACCACAGTGAGAGAACTCTATTATTGCCTTTGCTATAGCAGTGGTTGCCAGACTTTTTGAATATAGCTGTAACCTCCTCTCTCTTCTTTTGAATATTCCTCAATTTATGATGTCTCCCTATGACTATAATTGTAACCATGCTAAATGTACTTTTGGGTTACATCTCCCTTGTAATTAATCTGGAGTGCCAAATGTTGAGGTCAGTTGGTCTAACACATGAAGTGCAACCCTTTTTAAAAATTTCAGTTCAAGCTCTATCCACAGTCTGGTTTCATTCTTACATCTCACTATTTCCCTGAGGTAATAACACACTTTGTACTTCTTGCTCTTTTGCCTTGGCCAAAGTCATTTCTCTCTAAAAAACTCTGTGCTTCCTCAGCTATGCAATGTTAGCCATCATTCCAGACCCAATTTAAGTCTCACCTTCTCCAGAAATCTTTCTCTTACTACTCATTCCTTTCTTTCCAAAGAGACCCCTTAGCACTTACTCTCTGATACTCTTACTTAGTAGATAGTATCCATGGTGTAGAATTTAGCTCTGTCGCAGGTTGCATTTTCTGGGGTGTAGACTCTGAGATGGTGTTCGATGGGATAGGATGTTTATTAAGGAGTGTCCTTGGGACCAACATCTGTGGAAGGGAGAAAAATGAAGAAGGAGTGGGCAGAGGGAGAAGCTGACCTGACATGTAGACCTTACTAGAACCTCCACTGATGAGAGGAGCTTTGGCAGGTCAGAGTTGTCTGGCATTGACCGAAATGGTCAGGCTCTTACATCTGTAGAATGATCAGTCATTGGATGTGGCTGCCCTGGGCAGGAAGTGACCTTGGGCGAGGCAGCTCTCTGTGGTTGATGGAATCCCTGGGGTGGCTGAGGCTAAAGCCTCTGTGCAGACAGCCCTCCCAGCAGGTGGGACAAGTTCTTTCTTGAAAGGCAACCTGTGTCTACCACAAACTTCTTGAGGCACAGACCATGTCTTATTTACCCCTGAAGACTCCATAGCGCCTAGGCCTGTGCTTGACACATAATCAATGCTCAGTGCATCAATAGATGCTAGATGAATTGCCAGCGGTTTTTGGTCTAGGTGCTTAGTTCTGACCATATAATGAGTTCTTTGAGGTCAAGAACATTTGCTCCTGCAGAACTTATTACTAGGCTTTTCACATAGCAGGGGTGATTGGTCTGGCTGCCTCTTAGAGCTAATGCACAGGTGTGTGTTTCATAGTTGGGTATGGGTCTGTTTGGGGTCGGCTTTATGTATCAAGGCACTTATGTCGTGGTGGGTATATGTAGGTTGTGGCTGAGGGAATGGGAGTATGCATGTGATATAGCTGAACGTTTATGCTGCTGTAGCTGGTAGTATAAGCTGAGTTTTTGCTGTGCCTGTCTTATTTGGTGCATGTCTTGTTATGACTTGGTATACATATGTTGTGATTAGAAGTGTATGTGGATCATGGGTGGTATGAGTGTTTGTGGTGGTTGAACTTGGACATGATGACTGGAGGATGAGGGATATGAAGTTGTGTGTGTTTATGTTGTGAGGGGTGTGTGTGTGCACACAAGCGTGCATGTTCACGCTTGGGTGTGAGCATGTGGTGGCCAGAGTGCATCTGCCCTGGCTGGAGTGTGGTGTATGGTGTCTGTGGTTGGCTATGGTTGAGAGCCCAGACTTGAAGCTCTAGGCCTCTCTCCTCTGGCCTTGTGAAGGCTGACCAGGCCCCATCCCCAGCCCTAGCAGCATGAAGTCCCTCCACTTTCAACAGACAGCGGTATCAGCCATAATTAAAGCTAATTATTCCACGGTGCTCTGCATGTGTGTTGGCCTCCAAAGTACTCTGCAATGAGCGGGGAGGCAGCAGGGCTGTTTTTCTTCATAAAAACTTATGAGGAGCGCTGAGCAGATTAACAGCTTTAATGACAAAAATTACCGCTTACAACACTGACTTCAAATCAAAGAACAATATCTGCAGACAGATATTTTCATGGTTTTCATAACAATTCATTATAGGTGGCACCAAGGGATTACATTTTTATTTCCCCTGTGTCATCTTTCTTAGACTCAGGTTCATTTCTCTTAATGAGGCGGCGGAAGATAAAGGGCAGAGACACAGCCTCCATGGCGGCTGCTGCGCGAGAGGCATTTAGGGTCACAGAGCCATCAGAGCTGGGAGGGGAGGGGCTGAGGAGAGAGAGTGATGGGAGCAAGAGGCTTCCTGCCATAATGAACCAAAATTAAGACATAAATTTTCCCACCTTTGTTCCGACAGCTCCAACTCAGGGATTCAGCTTTTTAATGAGGAATGGATCAGAAGCAAAAATTATTAGCTAATTAATTATACAGAGAACAAAAAAAAAACTTGCAGGAAAGATTGGGAATGGGGAGCTGTCGCATCAAAGCAGCCCTTCCGAAACAGGACCAAAGGGAAAGTTCCTGGGTCTGCACAATGGTGTTGGGGAAGTGGGGATGGGTGTGTGGGGGGCTGGTGCCTGTTGACCAGACCTGGGTCTTTACCACATTGGTAAAATGGATGTGGTGGAAGCCAGAGGGCTTACTGGGGAGAGCCTCCCATAATCCCTGCTAGCTTCCTTCCTTTAGACTCTTCACAAAGTGGCATTCTGCTCAAGCCAAATAGAGCAGAACCATTTGAAGAGTTTAGTGTAGTGTTTCTCTCGGTATGGCTTCTGACCCCTGACCATTGCATCAGTGGCACTCAAATTTAGGTGTTCATAAGAATCACCTGGAAAGCCTGGAAAAGTGCAACCAGCCTCCCGAGTCTGATTCACCAGGTCTGGACTGAAGCCTAGGAATCTGCGTTTAAAACAAATGTGCCAGGTGATTTTTCTGCCCACTAAAGGTTAATTGCCACTAGTCTATGCTCGGAATTAGGAATTCTATTCCATTTCCTACCCTCCCCAGATTCTGCATGTTTACTCCTCAATTCTGTGTCTTGGTTTCCTTGTCAATGCACTGAGGACGATAATAACAGTTGAGAAATTACTTTGAGATGAATGCCTCATTTGCTTTCACTGCTTGTAAAACCCAAATTAAATCTTGAAATCCTGGCATACTCTTTACAATCCATTCAGATCTCTAACAGGTTTATAAACAAAATAATTAAAATAGAAAAATATGTGGCTTTTCATTTTGAGTTTGGTCTTCACTTTGTTGCTATTTTTCTGGAATCGGTAGGGTAGAGACTTTTAAAATTTTCATTCTGGGACTCCAGAAATAGAGATAACAAAAAGACTGTGGCAAGAATCTGAGAAAAGGCAGATGGATCTATAGCACATTTAGAGTGCAGCAGACAACATCTAAGTGTCTTGATTAAAATTGGTCAGACTATACATCTCCTATCAATTTCAACAGGTCAAGGAACATTAACACTGCAACTATCTGTGAGGGGCTAATGCAACCGCACGTGATTATCTTCGTATTTCAGGCAATAAACGGATCCTGCGTCATAGAATTCTGATTGCAGCTTGTGTGCTGGACATTGTGCTAGGTATTGATATTACAGAGGTAATTAAGACACATTTCTTGCCAATAAGAAGCTCATAGTCCAGAGGAAAACAGGTAGAGGAACAGATAATTATAACATCATGTGGTCACGTATTCTGGGTACCATGGGGGTACAGAGGAAGGATACATCACTCTTGGCGGAAAGCAGAGAGAGACAATGTAAAGGGTTTTGGAGAATGTCACAACATTGGAAGGCATTGAAGCAGATATTCTTATTGGCAGGAACAACACTCGGCACAATAGTCAAATGGATAAAGACTATCTCTGGCACATCCTCCATCTCTGGTTTCAGCAGTTTTCTCTCCACTTCAGGTGTCTCCTGACCCCAGGGGAACCCAGTGAGTTAGATATCTGCGGATTCCTCTGAGCTCAACACTACCAGAACATGCCCTTCTCAACTCTTCCATTTGTGATGAACATTTCCTAACCATCAACACTTCACTGTGCTTTGTTCTGAATTCTCCTCTTTCCAACATGATGCTCTGGAACAACTTTAATTCTTCTCTCTTTTTCTTTTCTCTATGACATTAAACAGTCACTAAGACCCATTGCTTCTATCTCTGAAATGTCTTTCATGCCTTCTTCTCTTCCTCTTGAATTTTCCATCACCCTATATCAGATCCTCATCATCTCTTATCTAGATTCTTAATAACAACCTTAAGATGGCCTTCTTGCCACTAATTTTTATGCCATTTGGTACATTTTCTACATGGCCATCTATTATGTTATTTAAAATAGAAATTTGAAGAGTTACCCCTTTTCTTACATTTGTTGGATAAATGCTATCACTTCTCTGTGGCCTGAGAAGCCCTGAATATTTTGACCCAATTCCAATTTTTTAGGGTCATCTTCTTCCTCTAGGTTCTGGCTCCAACCATTTGAAAGACCCCAGTATCATCTCCAGTGAGCCATTTGTCATCCTTTGAGAACACAGTATACTTCCATATTTTCATGCTTGGCTAATATGATTCCCTCTGCCTGGAATGCCTTTCAGAGAAATTTATACTCCACCTGCTTTCCTAGAAGAGTTATAAATAAGATTGGATAATTGAAATTATTGAATGATTGAAGTACTAAGTAGTACATGTGATAGATGAAGGGAAGTCCATATGGCTTGGTCTAGTCCTTGGTCTTAACAATTCATCACATCAAGCAATGTTTCACTACTTTAGTCTAATTGTGTTCCTCCTGGTCCCATGCTCAAATAGTATGTTGAAGAATTTGAAATATTTACAGTTGACTTTGTAAAGTATTTGATTGCTTTTTGGCCTCTTTTGTCATGTTATTGGAATTTAATGAGTTTTTAAAAACTTAAGTGCTCAACTTCATTTTTCACTTGTTACAAATTATAATGATAAACATTAATTGAATGCTCATGATGTCCAAGGCATGGTTCTAAATTACTTACATGAAATTAACTCATGAAATTCTCACAATAGTCCTTTAGTAGGTTCCATTATTATCATCATTTTAAAGATGAGGACATTGGAGTCGCAGAGAGCTTAAATAACTTGTCTAAGTAGTGACCCCTGGCTCCAGAACCTACACTCATATTTACTGAGCCAGTAATTATGTGCAAGTGGATAGAGAACTATCTACTGGAGGTATTAGGTAGGCATCCAGATTCCATCTGGTCTCAGCCACTCCTCCCCAATCCCAGTGAGATTCCCGAAAGATGTGTGCCCACAACAAGGCCAGAGAAAGGAACATTTTATTACCAGCTTGGGTTTAGTTTCCTACCTTTATGTAGAACCCTCTGGGCCGCATGGAGGACGTCTTTTTCCTAAAACAGGAGACTGAGGCCTAGAATCTAAGCTGGCCAAGTGGCCTCCTTTGTCCCCTTTTCTGAGCCCTTGACTCTCTTTATCTTATCACTCTATTGGCGTGCTAGCCCCCAAAGGTCAGTTGGGGGAGGAATAAGTCAGACAGCAAAAATAGCAAGAATAGGCATTATTAATCTTGCTGCCTAGAGCAGAGCTCATTTAGGCCACCTGGAGATGGGATCATCCAGAGAGCGTTTGTATTTAGCACAGTGCATATTGTTCTTATTCTTAAAGGTATTAATATGCACATCATATCTATCTTTGGTACTGCAGTAGACAAGAGAACAGTGCTGGGTTCATGAGAGGTCTCAATAAATTCTTATAGAAATGAATTCAAGATTCCAACAGTGGAGAAACACACCAAAGGACAGCTTTATGCATAATGTTCACTGAAGCCATTAATAAAACTTTCTAACATAGTTTAAATATTCATAATTAGGTAATGTTTATATAAATTTTGGTTTACTCATATAATGGAATGTTTTGCAGTCATTAAAATGTTTAAAAAATTTTTTACAAATAATTTTAAATGAAGTAAGAATTTTTAATGATGTAATTTGAAGGGAAAAAGCAGGCTGCAAGATGATTATACAATGTGGCCTCAGTTATGTAAAAATAGGCATTAATAGTCATTAAAAAAGAAGAAAGATTATCTGTGCTTGCTTTTCCAGGATATATTGTTAAATGATAAAGCAAGGAGCAGAATAGAGTCTATAGAATGATATCATTTTATGTAAAAAATGTATATATTTCTTGAAGTCCACACAAAAACTGTTACTCTGGGGAATAAAACTGGGGGTGGAAGTGGCTAGAGTGGAAGAATAACTTAATTTTTATTGTACACTTTTTTATGCCTTGGATTTTTTTTACCATGTCCATGCGTTTTCTTTTTAATAGTAAAAGTTTCCCTTTTATAATGGTATATATATATATGCACCAGTTAGCAATAATGGGAGTATGAGTTTTTGGGCAATTTAATTTTTATTCTTTTATCTTTTTTTGAGTTTCTAAATGTTCTACAATAAGTATTTCTTACCTTTGTAATTAAAAAATATTAAACATGATTTGGGATAAGCTGAATACCTGGAATGGGGACCAGGAACAGAATTATGAGAGAAGTCTCTGTGCTATTCTTATGGAGAACTCAAGCATTCCTCGGGCATCTGCTTAGAGATCGCCTCCTCAGAGAGGCCTTGTCCTGAGCACTTGATCCCAGGTGAGCTGCCCCAGTTATTCTCTCCATAGTATCTTGTTTGGTTTCCTTCATTGCATTTTCACCATCATTTTATTTGTTGATGTGTTTGTCTGCTTAATAGTTGGGTCTCCTCCTCGTCTGTAGGTTCTGATCTGGGACCATGTATTGTGGTTCACTATACTGCAGCACACAGCCCAATGCCTGTTGCATAATAGGTGCTCAATAATTATTTGTTGAGCTACTAATGTATGTATGGACACTCATCCTCTTCATGATCCTTACATCCCAGAACCCAGAGACAAAAGTCTTTGTAGATAAAAGGAGAAACATCCATTATGGACTTACGTTTTAGAATGATGGCTGAACATGGTCCCAACAGGACAAAAAGCATAGCAAGAGGGCAAGGATGGGCTGAATGAAATGAGCAAGATGAGGAAGCGACACCTATACTTGGGATAGCTAAGTCAGGTTGGCAAGTGGGCATTCTCATTGTCATGGCGGCAGGTGTCAGTGTGTCAGAATTATGGTGAAGTCTCCCCTATTGTCAGGGGGAACATACATTGGGATCCCAGAGGGGAAGGTGGACTTCTGACTGTTATTAAGCTTGGTGAAAGCTCATGTTCCATTTGCATGGAAGACTATGATGTTAGAGGTGACAAAGCATGAAATAGGAGCAAGGAATTTGGGGAGCTGGATTCTAGACTTGGCTGAGTTGGGAGCTGGCTGTGTGTCTTTGTTGTAGTCACTTCACCTCTCTGAGTCTTGTTTTCTCATTTGTAAAGGTAGGACATTGAGGGATCATTTCAGAGGGTCCTTGAGATATACTATTAAATAATTGTATAAAATAGGGGGTTTTCAGGGCTGGGCTGGAGAAACTCTTTAGTATGATTTCCTGCTATCGTCAACAGGGTTCCAACTTAAGTCATGGCACGAATGTGAGATGTGAGTCTGGTCATGGATGAAGGGCTAATGTGATGTGATAAAAGGTCATCCAACATCTCTCCATAGAAAACAGTTAAATTCATCAGTGACTCCAACCAATGAGATGCATGAAATGGATCATGTATGTGCATAGGCAAATTCTGGTTCTGCCATCTACTGTTTGAATGACCTTGGGCAAGTTTTTAAGTCTCAATTTTCTATGGAATGAAGACAATAGTAATAATACTTATTATTATAAGATTTTCTCTAAGGATCAAATAAGAGGATGCGTGAAAAACACCTAGAATGGTACCTGGTCTGTAGTACTGCTCAATAACCAGCAGCTTTTATAATTTAATGTAATACCAGCTACAATTACAGAGTGCAGACTGTGTGCAAGGAGTTCATTGGTTCCCCATGGCCCCATTTAAAACTTGTTTAAAGAAAACAGGGTTTTTTTAAGGGACTGCTAAAGTACTTCCTACTCTAGAGAAGGGCTCCTACTCAAGGATGTACATATTATTAATAGTACCACCATTTTTACCTTCCAGGTGCTTGAGCTCCATCACATCCTTTAGGCCCCGTAATAACTATTATGAGGTCAGTCTTCCTCCCCTCCCATGTGCCTGAGGCTCGGCGAGGTTACCTGCTTGAGTGAGGGGCAGTGCCAGGATGGGAACTGAGGTCTGACTCCAAAGCCCGTGCATTTAACCCCAGGGCTATACAGCCTTCTGCGACTGTTAATTGTGCTTTCTCTGAGCTCTGTATTCCTGCAGCCAAAGGTCACTTGTTCCTCCTCTTCTGTTGCATGCTCATGGGTCGCAGTGGGTGGGAGTCAGTCTTCTGCAATTCCCACGGGTTTCCTGGGCCTGTCTTCCATATGTTCCAGCTTTAGCCACAAAACGTGTGCGGGGTCTTCAGCCCTAAGTACTCCTGACGCCTCTGAATGAGAGAAGGCAACTCTGAGTTCAGGCCAGCATGGGCTGTCCACAGAGCGTGGGAAAATTATCAGCAGAGACAAAAAAATTTTCTCCCTCAAGAACTGTTTTTGTAGGGCTGCATTTTCCGATGTGAAGAGCACATTTTTTGTTAATCTGCTCTCGATGGCAGAATTGGGGAGAGTGGGAACAGGGCTATTTTATCTACCCAAAACAATTCATCAAACAAACTCAGGGGATCCGAGATAGTCTCTAACAAATAAAAGTCAACAACACTCCCTTTGTCTTGGGCCGCGCACGCAAACCTTTTCTTTTAAAGGTAGGAGAGGTCATCTTGATGTTCTGTGCCTGTTGGCAGGCACCACATGCTTTCCTTTATCCCTTCCTGGTCCCCAGAGGGACTTGAAGATCTTAGAGGCTGTTTGGGAGGGATAGTGGGAAATAAGTGACTGTGAAGGGAAGGCAGAACACGGTCGCTGTAGAGAGTTTGGACCTCTGTGAGGAAGAACTAGCTAGGCCTTTGGGAGAGCACTGAAGGCAGAGACAGTTCCCTTCATGGAAGGCCCCTTTCAAGAATGTTAGCTTTCCTTCTGCTTTGAATAATAGCCTTCTGAATAATAATAATTTCAGCTAATGTTCCCTGAGAACTTTCAGTGTGCCAGGCATGAGGCTAAAGGCCTATGCAGACTATCTAATTTCATCTTCACGGCAGTCCTGGGAGGCAAGGACAATTATTATTCCCAATTTCTGAATTGGCAGCTGAGGCTCAGAGAGGTAAAGTCCCTGGCCTGAGGTCACACAGCTAGAAAGCAGGGGAGGCAGGATATGGATATGAGCAATCTGACTCCAGTCCTGTACTCTGAGCCCAAAGAAGCTGTGATGGCTCACAATCTCAAACTAGTTAGGGAGCAGAACTAGGATTAAAATTTAGGCCTTCTGAATTTCAGTTTTTCTGACCATATCACACTGCTTTTGATTTAAACTGTCATAGGAATGATATTTCAAAGGAGCCAATACAAGTCAGCATTTGGTTCATTCAAATTAGTTTCCCAAGTGAGTGGATGAGCCTGATGGTCTTCCTTAAACTGTTAAAGGGCAATTCAGAATATTTTTGTTAAACTCTCTTAAAATTATTTATTTTCTGAGTATAACAGTAATACAGGCCCATTGCAGAAAATTTGGAAAATACAATAAAGTAAAATAAAAAAATGACCCATAATCCTACTACCCAGAGATAACCTTAGCATTTAAGCATGTTCTAAAAAGCATAGTTGAAATTATGATATATATTATTTTATATCCAAATTAAAACAGTATTAGTGATGACAAGTAGGTTTTGAATCTAATGCCCATCTGATGCATTGGCATTTAGACGAGTTCTGAGGCCTCATATGGGTTTTTGGAGTTGTGATGGAGTGATGATGATTGCTGTTGGTTCCTGGTTCGGGATTGCATCAGGAGAAACATTTATTTGGCATACTTTCAAGGGCCACATCATGGCTGCACTACATTTGAAGACATTTTGATGCCAGTTTTATTTCCAGGAACAAGGATGTTGGGACAAGCTAAGGGCTTACTCTAATAGATTGATGAGGTTTGCCTGGTGGCCTGGATTAGAGCCAGGATGTTCCTTGCTGCCAACACTCAATGTGGCCAAAGGATATGAGTCATCTCTAGATAGGTATGTGCAGGCCTCTGTCCCTGGGGACGTAGGGACTGGTTGCAGGGTTAGCTGCTACCTTCATAAACTTAACCCCGGATGCTACTGTCCTGGGGATTGAATAGTATGCCTTGCAGAGTTTGTCAGCTCCACCCTACTCCATCTCTTGTTTGTCTGGATGCTTGTTTGTCGTCTTGCATGTGGCCTTCTGTGTAGCAAAGAGTGGAAGTGAATCACTGTCTGACGTCGGAGCCCTCTGCTACTCTTTACGAGTCTTACCGAGTCACTGAAATAGCGATCCCAGAACCTTAGGGCTGGAAGAGACCTGCAAGTGTGTTCCAAAGTACTCATCCTATAGACGAGGCCGCCAAGTTTCACAGAGTGTGACATGGGCAGGCCTGGGCTCAGGTTCTTCTCACCTGTGTTCAGTTCTTTTGTTTCCTGGTTGATTTGTTTTTAAACCCTATGGCATTATTACATTTCTTAAGAGGAGAAAAAAACACTGATGAATGGATTTAGTCTTACAGAAATGACGTACTTACAGAGAAAAGCATTGTTGAGTTGTTTACATTTCACGTCCTGATTCTTCTAGTTACCTGTGTCCACTGTGACTGTTTCCAAGCCAAAAGTTGGATCATGTGATCAGACAAAGAGTGATTTGATTTGTGAATTTATTTTTAATCAATTGTCTTGTAAAGACTTAAAAATAAAATCATGTTTAGTTATGTAGCGATTTATTTATTGAGTAATTACTGTTTTCAGGTTTTTATGTAACTCTTCCCACAGTTTTGTTAGGTAAATATTGGGAATACGTTTATTCTACAGATAAGGAATCCAAGGCTTGGAGAAGTACGTAGAATTAGCCAGGTCAAAGCTTATAAATGACACGTCCTTCTGACTCACAAATCTGTTATCTTATTCTCTATACCATTCTGCTTCCCAGTTCACGTTTGCATGTATATTAGATGTAATTTGGGAATCAACTGACTTACTGAAAGTAATAGAGCGACATGAAATCAGATACATCTGGGATATGAGGTCACCATCCCCATGACTGAAGGTATTTGATGATTTGTCCTGATTAACTGTCAGCTGGCACCTGGTAGTGGGTCCTCCCAGGTCAGATTTAACTATGTTTTAGGAGTCTTGATGCCACTTAGGTCTATTGTAATGAACTGGCCTAGGTGGACATTTGAGCTTTCCAATGTTCAGACTCTCTTATCCAAACCACAGTCTCCATTCAGTCAGTATTGGGCTTTGGAATTGGTTGAATTTATGGAGGAGAAAGGGCGAAGGTGGCAGGGGATGGGGCTAACCTATTTTGAAGTCCTGCTTATGAGTTCAGGACCATGTTCCTCTTGAGGACGTGGCTCTCATCAAAGCCCTAGTAACTTAATTATTAAAATGCATTCGCTCACCCTTTAAAAGACAGCAGTTTCATCACATTACTTTTAGGCTGTCTCTACTCGGTGACTGGATGTCTGGGTTGTGTCATAACAAGACCAATTAAAAAGAAAAAAATGCAGAAAGCCAAGACACATGCCCTACCCTCCGAATCAGGTTCATATTCCTCTTAGGATTGCAAATCCCCTGCTCTTCTGGAGCTCAGGACTGCTCCTTGGAGCCAGTTGTGCAGTTTTATGGTCTGCACTGACTTCATGATGTCACTCGGTCATCAGAGAAGGTGATATGGGGTTAAGAGGGGCTGGCTCCTGGGAAGCAGGCCCAAGGCATAGGGGGGCCACGGGGCTTCCTAGAAACAGCCACAGGGAGCTGGGGGAAGGAAGCTGGGAAGTAGCCTAAGGCAGGATTTCCACCACCTGCAGTGAGGAAACCCTTTTCACTCCACTTGGGCAGCCAGACATGGCGGCTATCCCTTAGCCAGCTGTTTGCACCTGAGAATGAGATCTGGCTCCAAGGCCATCCAAAACTCCAGGGAACTATGCTCCAGAAGGAGCTATGCTGGCCAATAGACTGTTAAAAACAATACTTAACCAGTGTCTACTCCCATTTTATTCCATTAAGCACATAGGTCTCATTGGGATACATAACGTTGGGCCCAGATAGGTAACACTGAGGTGTGTCTCTGGTTCTGACAACGCTGGGAAATTGTTCTGCTTAGGGCCAAGTTTATCATCATCAAGGCATTTTTTTCTTTCTTTTTTTTTTAAAGATTTCTTTAAAAATAATACTAATACTAAAAAGAACTCCATCAGACCTATTTCCTCAGGGAGTTTGGAATTCTAGAGAGTTAGGAAAGAGATGTTTGTTTTGGTCAGGAGCACTATTGGAAAAATGATTGCCTGTGGAAAGAGCACTGGGTTGAGAGTCTGAGTACCTGAGTTCTCAACTTTGGCTCAGCCATCACTTTGTCGGGGACATCGGATAGATCCTTTACCCTCTGTGGCTCCAGTTTCCTTTCCTAAAGGTGGGATTTGAGGTAGCTAATTCTGCAAGTTCCGTGTAGCTTGAAGATACCAAGCATCGATTTCTTTAGCCCTTTTATGATGTAATTAAATAACCCTTTCCAACTCTTGAGACCACTGGGAAATGCTCTTTGAAAATATGTATTCATCCAGGCCCTGACTCATTGAATCGTTGTGAGCTGGACTGAAAAGTCTCCAGGGGTCACTGGGAGCCATGTTTGCAGATTATCATCCATATAGAGATCTGGTGGCTGAAAGGAATTAGGGTGAGAGTAACAACAAATAATAAAGCAGGCTGGAAGTAGTGAGATTGGATCATTTGCTGGTAATAGACCTTTTCCAACCACCTTCATCCTTATGGTATTTTCATTTAGAGACAGTTATTTGTTTATTAAAGAAATGGAACTGGGCCGAAATTTGTTGAAAACAAAGTTTGTTTAAAATACTTTGTAATCCTTAAAATCATCCCCAAAACACTAACAGAAAAGCCACAAGTGACAGACAGACACGGCGAGCACCTTTGGTGAGTGTGCACTTAGCTTGCAACCATCTTGAAATGTCTTCACGTGAGAAAACCAAACCAATCAAATAAAGCCAAACAAAACCAAATGAAAACAATAAAAGAAGTACTTTAATTCTATCTGCCTCCTAGACCACTGCTCCCATTTCTCTCCTTTGTTTTCGCATGCTCTTCAGAAGAATAAATGTTAAATGCTACCTTTCTTTCAGCCTTGCTTACTTCCAGGAAGAGTTCATGTCTGTCTACTCCCGGGACGGACTTCTGTCACTCCTGGACCATTTCATTGCTGCGCCTCAGTGTCTCCTGTTCTCACTGAGCCCTCAGCCTACTTGCCTTCTCTAAAGCCTCCTGCATTATTGACAAAATTGCCTCCTTAAACTGTTTCCCCTCACACTTTCAAGGCCTTCTTAAAAAGTTATTATTACTAAAAACGTAATCTTGGTTGATTATAGAAAATTTAGAAACTGAAAGACAAACAAAAAGAAATTTTGAAGTTACCCATAAAATGATGACCCCAAGAAAGCCATTATTAGAATGTTAGTATATTGTCTGGTATTTGTGGATAGAGAGGAGAGAATGAGGAAAAATGAGGCTAGAGAGAGGGGGTACGAGGCAGACACACAGGGCTCTGTTGATGGTTCCAGGATTTGGGACTTTATTCTGAGTGCAATGAGAAGATGAGGAGGGATTTTGGTAGAGTCAAGATAAGATCATATATGTATTTTAGGAAGATTACTATGACTGCAATGTGGAGACCAGACTGAGGGCAAGAGACCAGTTAGCAAGCCAGGCAGGAAACACTTCATGCTCATTCTCAACACCTCACTTTATGTCATTTCCCTTTTCTGGAATATTCTCTGTTCTTCACAGATCCATACAAATTTTACCCCTCTTTCAAACAACTTGAAGTGCCCAGGTATTCAAATCCTTCTTGACTTCCCTCTCCCCCAAAGTTTTACTGGGTTGATGGGGCCACATTTTACTAGCTGCTTCGTGGGGTGTAACCCACAGTCGTGCTGAACCAGGGCAGTCGTGTGGAGCTGAGCATAAAGCACTTCATCTTCGCTTCCCATCATCATAACTTGCATTGTGTCTTGAAGGATCCTATCAGAATTGATAAATTAATTAATACTAAAATGTAAATGAAACTGACCCTATTATCCCGCCCACGGTGAAGGCTTTTTAAAAACTTCAAACCCATACAAAAGTGGAGAGAACAGCATATTGAGTCCCTGAATACCACCAGCCAACCTCCACGGTAATCAACTCAAGGCAAGTCTTGTTTCTTTTGCGCTCCCACCCACTCCATCCTACCTCAGACATCTTACATGGCAATTGCATTGTAATAGACAAAATAAATTA
This sequence comes from Equus quagga, assembly GCF_021613505.1. Lineage (NCBI taxonomy): Eukaryota > Metazoa > Chordata > Mammalia > Perissodactyla > Equidae > Equus > Equus quagga. Next base: position 63,487,125 of record NC_060273.1, on the reverse strand, counting down.
ACGCCAAAAGAATGCATCTTTAAGAGGAAACTACTGGCATTTTACCAGATAGATATGAAAGAACAATTTCCAGAGGTGTCTTTTTGAACAATCATGTAGCATATGGAGAAAATCATTTCTTGCATTGAGTGTCTAGGATACATATATAAAGGACTGTGAGACACATAATACTTTTGGGAAGGAAAATGTGGTAAAGTCTCGCACAATTTTCTTGGGGATTTGAAATAACATGCTAGAGATCAAACTGCTTTTTTGAGGAGAGGTGCCTGGCAAAGGAGAGCATGCCAAGCAGAATGACCTTCCATCCTCAGAGATATTTGAGACCAGGAAATGCGCTGGAGGAGTCAGCTTCCCGAGGAACCCAGGCACCCAGAAAGCTTAGGGTGGTGCTGGAAAGTAGTGTTTGAAAAGGCAATCTTTATTTTTTTTTCTTTAGGCAACATAATTAAATGATAATAGTACCATGTAGCCCAGTTTTATGAAGCAATAATCCAGTTCCCAAATGGGTAAACTATAAACATGATGGCCAAGTCATTTATCCCAATGAGGGAGCCCGATTATTGCAGGGGAAAGCAGGGGATCGCCCTGTTATAATGATTTTGCTACGCAAGCTTTTGCTACACAAGCTTAGGTCTAAGACACGCAATGTGCTTTCTTATTCTGGATAGGGAAACTGAAGCTTCGAGTCTAAGAGAAAGATGAAGGCAAGTGAGGTGGGTTGGGGGCTAAGCAGTGTGTTTGGAGAGAGTTTAGGGAGAATGAGACCTTGCAAAGGAAGCTAGATGGTAGGAATCACCTAGCAGAAGTGGATGAATTCAGTAAATTTATAGTTTCAGAAAAAATTGAGACCACGCTTCCTTGCTCAGAAAGTGAGAAACTTTTCTAAGGAAAATGGAGAAGGCAAACGAACTATTAATTTTGGGGTTCCAACTATGTGAGCATTTTTATAGATCTTATCTCATTTAATCCTTATTGCAACCCTGTGAAATAAGGATTATCCTCTATATTCTATAATTGAAGAAAATGAGGCTCAGAGAAGTTAAGTCATTTGCCCAGCAACACAGAACTCACGTGTTGAAGCCAAGATTCAAACCTGCTCCTTTGACCACTGTAGCATGTCTCACCAGGAGACGTACAAGAGCCTCTGCTCAAGTATGACCTGGTACTCAATGAATGCTCTCCAGGGTCCACTTAGTGGTTCCTGATTATGAAATGTTCTCATACTCTGGGCAATAAAGAAAGAATGCTGAACACATTTTTTTCTAATGGGATCTTTGGAGCCAGGAAAGCAGCCTCCTGTTCCTCACAGAGCCCAGATCTGACATCTTCCCTGGCCATTTAATTTTTCCTTGCAAAGCACTTATTTTAGTCTGTCACCCAGCAGGTTGCCAAGCACATGATAAGACATCAATAAATATTGTGCAGTAAATACACAAATGAACGACAACATCGTCTACACATGTATCTCCCCACATAGAGCAATATTCTATTTTATTGCCAAATCCTTTAGGGTCAGGTTCAAATGTTCACTCCTCTTTACTTCTCCATCTTACTAAAGTCCACTTATTTTTCTGTCTTCCTAGAGCACTTATTGTCCATACACTCATATAGCTAAGAACTCATATACTGTAGTTTTTGTTTATGGTTTGGTATGGGAAGACCTTGCCTCTCCGTGTAGAGTAAAGCAACTTAAGTATATGGACTGTGTCTTCTTATTCTTGTGTCCCCCACAGCACCCACCACAGCATTCCATTAGAAGTTGCCCAGAGAATGTTGCTTGAATTGAAGAGACTGGATTAATTTGAGGAGGCAGAAGACACAGTGGTTAAGACCATGGGCTTCAGAGAGAAACCCATGTATTAGAAACCTGGCTCTGCTACTTATTAGCCTTGGAAAAAGTTATTCTCGCTCTGAGTGTCATCTTCCTCATTTGTAAAATGTGGACAAAAATGGCAGCTGCTTGTAGATTGGTGTAAAGGTGCAATGAGGCAAAGCATGGCGAGTACTAAGCTTAGTACTTGGCATATGCCCAGTGCTCCAATGAGTGGTAGGAAAAAGAAAAAGGGGAATCTAGACAGCAAGGGAGCTGACCTCAAGTTTCTTACAACAGAAGGAGGAGTGGCTAGGGAGGAGTGGGTGCAGGGAATCACTTGACTAGATCCAACATTGATAACCCCCGGAAATGTGGATCACTTGCAAAATCCAGCTGGTCTTAGAGGTTATAGTCATTGTATTTACTCTCTTCCCATGACTTTGAGATGCTATAGTCATCTCTGTCTTTTGTTCCTCATTTGGGGGTAACAGAGGAGACCCACACCTGGTGCATCTCTGCTACTTTCAAGTCTCTGAGAAACTATAACGCATTCTTCCCCACAGTGATTAAGGAATATCATTGCAGAATATCCATCCCCAACCAAAAAAAAAAAAACAAAACCAAAAACCCAAAGACCAAGAAGGGCACAGTGCAGTAGAAACAAAAGGGAAACCAATATTTATTGAGTGCCTCTCATACACCAAGCATTTACTGAGAATGTACAATACTGCATTTTGTGACCAAAATGTGGGAAAAGTAAGCAATAAGGATATAAATATTACATTTAATGTCAGATAGCTAAGTACTACAGAGGAAAATAAAATATGGAAATATGGTAAGAGAATAGCAAGTGATAAATGTACTGCTTTAGATAATGCAGTCAGAGGAGGCCTCTTCAATAAGGTGACATTTGAGCAGAGCCGTGAAGTCCTGAGGTAGTGAGTTGCACCAACATCTAGAGGAAGGACATTCCAGGCAGAGGAGACAGCAAACCCTTGGAGGTGTTCAACATGGCTGTTGTGTTCAAGGATCAAGAAAGGCAAATCTCATTGAATTGGCATGATCGAGGAAGAGCGTGACAGGAGATGGGATGGAGAGGTACCCAAGACCCAGATTATAGGCCCTTGTGGATGATATTCTCCTTACTCGCAGGCGTCAGCATTAGAAGGTCCCGCATACCACAATCACAGAAAGCGTAGTTTATTAACAAACACGTAGGCCTGTATTCCTTGAGATTCAGCACGCAGTATTAACACAGAGCAGCCCAACTCTAAACAGCCACTCTTGCAACTCACACTATTCAGGCCCCAGAGGAACACTTCCCCACATCTCTTGCCCTATGTCCTCAAAACAAAAGGTCACTGCAGCCAAATACTGTAAAAGTTTGGTTGAAGCTGGTGCTGCTGCTGACTTTAGAAACAGACACTGATTTGGAGTGTGGGAAGGATTGAGTGGATAAAGTATTTAGGTAAAAGAAAAGACAAATTGATTTGATGAATTCTTCCTATCAGATATCAAAAAATTTTTGCATAATGAAGTGCAAAATTATTTCCCAGGACTATAAAGCATCCATTTTATTTCTTCTCCTCATATTCTGAAAGTACTCATGAACACAGTTGCATATGGTGGCCAAGGAATTTCCTGCAATAGTAAAAAATTCATATTACCCTTAAATTTGTGTATATATATTTATATATATTTAGTCATAAACAGTATGAAGTGTGGTGTGATGCTGAGTCTTTACACTGGCAATTAGATAAAGTTTCAAGCTATAATTACAAATAGTTTTATTTTTATAAAAATATTTAAGGGGCCAGCCTGGTGGCACAGTGGTTAGGTTCACAAGTTCTGCTTCAGCGGCCTGGGGTGTGCTGGTTCGGATCCCAGGTACAGACCTGTGCACTGCTTGTCAAGCCATGCTGTGGCAGTGCCCCACAAATAAAGTAGAGAAAGACGGGCATGGATATTAGCTCAGGGCCAGTCTTCCTCAGCAGAAAAGAGGAGGATTGGTGGCAAATGTTAGCTCAGGGCTAATCTTCCTCAAAAAAAAAAAAAAAAATTAAGATTTAATTAAATTTTCAAAAAAAGTAAATTTCAGCTATGTTTAAATAACTTGATTTAAAATTGACAGTCATTAGTATAATTAACCTTTTGCCTTTTAATTTTAGTAGACAATTTTGGATATTTTAGAATAAAAATAACATTTTTTCAAACATGAAAAATAATTTTGTTTTGATTTTTATATTTATATTAATGAAAATTTTTGATGAAAGTATATTCAAGTACTATATACTTTGAAAAAAATTACCTTTTAATACTTTAGACCACTACTGTTAATAGAACATAAATAGAACATAAAAAGTGTGAAAGTTGTGATTATAATAACATAATTATTAATTTTGCTGAAATTAAGGCAAGAAAAATTTTATGGAATGAATGCATAATAATTCAAGTATTATCTACATATTTATTTTATTATTCATCCAAACATTACTATTTCATCAACAAAACATTCAAATATGTGTAATAATAATTAAATTGAGTAGTCTTTGATATTTTCCCAACTTTTGGGCATTTAAAAACCATAGATTTATATTTGTCATTTTAAAAGCCATAGATCTACACACATTTTTAGATTTTACCATTTTATATGTTGATCAAGTAAATAAAGAGAAAATATTTTTTAAACAGTTTGTTATCTTGCTTTGAAACTTAAAAAAATTTAGAATAAGGTAGGTGGATCTTCGTTGGAATTCTTACCCTGGGCCCTGCAAATGTTAGCAGAGGCCCAACCTGTAAGCTATGGTCGAAACCAGGGTTTATTCTATTTGTGACGGACAGTTGTTGGGGAGTTTTGAGCAGGGGAGAGATATGACCTAACTTAGGCTCTTAAAATGATTGCTCTGGCTGCTGGTGGAGAACCGATGAGACTGGGGCCAAGGACACTAGTTAGCAGGCTGTTGCAGTGGTCCAGGCAGGTTGGTGGGATTAGGGTGGTGGAGGCAGAACTGGTGATAAGTGGTCTGGATCTACTTTTTGAAGGTAGAGCCAAGACAACTTGGTGTAGAATGTAGGAGAAGATGCAAGAATGACTCCAAGGTTTGACCTGAGCAGCGGACAAGTTATGGTGCTATTCACTTCTTGCCTTTTAGGATTGTTGTGAGGATCATTTACCTGAAATGACATATGTGAAGTGTCTGGTACATAGTGGTTGATCAGTAAATTTTAGTTGTATTTTACAATCTTCTCATTTGCTCATCTCTAGAGCCAAGCAAGGTGCTGATGTCATGATCCTATTTTTTCCAGAAAAAGGAATCAATCAAGAAGCTGAATGACTTGGTCATAGTCCTACAGCTAATGAATTGTAAAAGCCAGCTTACAACTACAGATTTCTCTGTGAGATGAGCATACAGGGAGCCTCTGAGGGCAGCTCGACCAGGACAAGAGTTGCCATTTGCCAAGTGTGGTCTGGGAACCCGGAATTTAAACTTTGGCATCTGCCAGTGTGTGTTGGGAAGAGGAGCAGGTAAAAATGCCTCTTCATGGAGGCAGAGATGAGGATTTCTGAGTCCCTGGAGGAATGAATTAACGATGAGCCTAGGAAACCAGGAGCCTTTTGCCCAGAGTCAGCTCAGGTAATGGCTCGATCCTTCCTGCGCCTGTTGATTTCATGAGTTACAGTCATTTAGCCACATTTAATAGTATCACCACCCAATGTCTAGTGATAGTTGTATTCCAGGCACCATCCTAGGCCCTTACCTGTATCATTTTTCCTTTAATCCTCACAACAGCCCTGTGAGAGAAGTAGGATAGTTCACAAGTCAGGAAACTGAGGCATTCTCTGGTTAAGTAACTTCCCTAAGGCTGTTTAACCTTGAACAGCTTTAATAAGTAAGCGGTGGAGCCAGAGTTCAAAATCAAGCATCAGAATTCACCCACTTTCAAGTTAAACCATATAAAACCATATAAACCATATAAAATTCATTTTATAGATGCTTAAAACTGAAGCTCAGAGAGGTCAAGCACCTTGCCTAAGATTACACAGCTAGTTGGTGGCAGAACCCAGAACCCTTGAACCCTTGCCCAAGTCTCTTCCACTCTCCCAGGCTGAAAGGAACTTTTGCTCACCTGTTGGAGGCTTTGGCTTCTTTAGGAAATGGACACCAGATCTGAGCATAGTACCTGATTTGGGCTTGGTGGTTTTGAAATTATGGCTTCTTATATCTTTTTCAATCTTGTTTTATGAACCTTGTTGGGGGAACTTGTTCACAGTTTTCTGCTTGGTTTCCCCGTGTAATCAAGAGCAGACGCCTACAAACAAGTCAGTTTGTAGTCCAAAAGTTCTCCTTTAAACACTACAGTTGCAAGGAATTTTGATGGAGTTATGACTTGCCTCCCCATTTCCTCCTTCTCACTGTAAAACTCTAAGAGAAAGGGATTACCAGCAGAAAGGAAATGGAGTCAGTCCATTTCAAATTTGCTTCTCAAAATTAACACCAAAAATGGAAGCCTCACGACTCAGCCTTGACCTCATGGGCTTAGAAAGACTGTTTCAACAGCTTCTGGGACCAGAGAGGGAGGCAGAAAGGTGGCTTAGGAAGAGTAGGACTCAATGGGGACAGTATAGTGAGGACAAACCTCCAATGGCTATGGTCTCTAACCTGCAGCGAATTTACAAATTCCCTGCCTTAGTTTCTTCACACACAAGGATCTTGCAAGAGTCAATGAGTTATTTCCTAAATATTATTCCTAAATAATTCATTAGTTGTTCAGAAGGAAAACAACCAACCTTTGCTTCCCCAGGCACCACCCGACTCCAAACTACTGTAGTTTCTTACTGAGTCCTCTTGCCATTCTCTACTCTAATAGTGGTGAGATTCAAGACACTAATATTTGGTATGGACTCTTCATCTCTGTAAAATATTTTCCATTTGTTTTTGGATTTCCAGAACACCAAATAGAATTACAGAAAAGGGTCCATGTTTCAGACAGGAGAGTAATCTGCCCTAACCACAGTTTCCAGGAGATGAGGGGGAAATTGCTTTTTAGCCACTTGCAATGTCTAGCCAAAGGTTCACTCTTGGGGCCTTGCCCTGAACGAGCCAGGTTGAGTTGGTATTGTGTCTTGCGTAGGTAAATGGCAGGCCTCGTCCAATTAGAAATTTAATTTTAAATAAAAATGCCAGAGCTTCAAATTTGCTTTCTAAAGCCCCAGTGGGTGTGATTGCATCCTGGGGACATAAGATGGGGCTAAAAACTCTCCAAAGCTGCTATTCTTGGTGTCTAAACTCACTAGCTAAGATCACAGCAGGGACCACAGACGTCACACCTGGAATCTGGAATGAGCATTATAAAATTGGCAAGGCTGAAAAGGCATTAGTAAACATTATTAAGAATTCCTTGCAGGCAATTAGACTCCAACAATATCTTTGGAGAGGGTGTTTTTTTCCTTTTCTTCCTTCCTTCCTTTTTTTTTTTTTGCATCTTTATTTCTATCTTGCTAATGAGAGAGTAATGAGCCACATACTTGTTACCTAGAAGGAATATCTCTGAAAAGCTCTAGTGAACTTAAAAACAGTATTTACAAACTGGTTATTGTTCGCATTCATTATAAATTTTAAATTAGAAGGAATTGTAATAAAGGAAGCCAGGAAATGAGTTGTTCCTCACTCAGAGGTTTCATGGGCCCTTAAATGGTGAAATGCTAAGATTTCTGCCACCAGTGAACTGGCAGTGGGAGATGTTCTTGGACTCCGCAAGAGAATGTGTTTCACAGCTCTGGATTTGTTTATTCCCCTTGTTCATCTTATACAATGTGATTGTCCCAACTCACATTCAAGGCAATGATATCTGGGATGTAGAGTCAAAAGATTTTTCTATTGAAAGCACATCAGAATCTTTGCACACTCTTTATTAACTCTCACCACCCCATTCCTTCCTGTTTACTTACTCATTTCTTTCCTGAGCTCCCTTCTGCCAAAGCGGGAGGGAGTTCAGTTAATAAGCCCAGGCTCCTGACCTTGGCTGAGAACTTCCCTCCTCCCACTGATCTATAGGGACAGGGGCACAAACATGCCAACCCATAGGCCTGGCCCTTCCTCAGAAGCTCCATCTTGAGTCCCAGTGCCATTTAGAAGGGCTAGAAAAAGATAAGCTTCATATCCTTTCTCTCTTCTCTGCCCTTTAATTTCCCATATGTATCTTTTCGTTTGGCCATGACAGAAAAGTTGGAGAAGTACAGTTCTGCCGTGCGTGAACACTTCCCCATACTCACTGGCCTGATTTATATGCTTTTATTATTTCTGTTTTGTTTTGAAGTAGCATCTGAGTGTTCTTCTTGCCTACCTGTGGAAGTCAGTGTGGGCTAAGTAATTTACTTGCAAAATTTCATTTGATGTTTATGACAACTAAAGAAACTGAAGCTTAGAGAGGTTAAAAAAATTGATGAAGCAGGGGTTTTAATCTGGGAGGTCAAACTTCAGAACACCTGCTCAAGTGTCAGTTGAATTGAAGCAAACACTTTTAAATGAAAATACTGTATGTCATTCTTCTAACATGAGCGGATTTATTAAAATACTTAAAGAATGTACTCATGGGCAGAAGTACTGAAATGGGCACAAGAGTCTAGAATGGGAGGCATTGGGTTCCTATATCAGGAAAGCACATGAGCCCTATTGGCTGAAAACAACAACAACAAAATAACTACAATGTGGCTTGTCCTATATGTGGAAGATCAACTTGCATTCAGTTCCCTTCTTTGAGGTGTACTAAGGTGTCCTCTTGTTCCATAATCTCTAACAGTAACTGTGTGTTAACACACATGGATTAGTGATCAGGGAACAGTCATTTTGCACGACCTTGAACCAAGTCACTAGTTGACTCCTTGGACCGAAAGAGTGGGCACAGGCTGCTCTACCTGGGAATATGCATGGGGATATGCTTGGCCTGGGACTCAGGAAACTGTTGGAAATTACAGAAGACTCCTGGTGAACCTGGAAGAGTTGGAAAGCCTTCATTCATTTCAGAGAATAAAAAAAATTTTTCTCTTGTATTGTGGAGTATAGCATACTCATTAAGAGCGTAAGACTTTCGAGACACACCTTAAGATCTGATTGAAACGTTGGCTGGGCCTCTTAGCATGTGTGACCTAGGGCACATTCTTAACCATGGTTCTGTCATCCATTAAATAGAGATAACAATTCTGTATATCTCACAGAGGTATTCTGAGGATTAAATGAGATAATGTATGTAAGATGCTTAGCCCAGTGCTAGGAATATAGCAAATGCTCAAATAGTATTAGCCATGATAATGTGGCTGTTTTCCTTGGCCACAATAGAAACTTTCTGTTGGTGTTGTAGATTTATGATAAGAAACACTATTTCAAGGTTTAAAGGAGTACATGTGGGACTAATTTGAAGGGCAATGGGAATCAATGGGAGGGACATAGGAACAAATGAGAGAGCCATAGGATGCGGCGGGGTGGGGAGGGGGGAAGATGTTTCATAAAGAATTTCTATTAGCAAGGCAGCACCTGGCCCCTGGGTCTAGCACAGGATGGCCTCGGGTCATTCCAAATTTGACAGGAGCTAGCACTAGGAGCACCCAGGCACATTACAGATTTGTGGAGGCTAGCCTAGGAGGTGGGCATTACTCTAGTTAAGGAGTCTGAATTTCAGGTGAATGCATCTAGGAAAAATGTAAAGTAACAAGTCAGAAACCAGACAGTGCAGAAATGAATGCAACCCCCACACACATTAAAATAAGACTTCACATTTGTGTGGTTCGTTATGGTTTATAAAATACTTCCATATTCATGACCATTCTGCAGAGCATGACAAGCCATGAGTCATTAGCTGGGTGAATGGAAACCTGGCGGGCTGAAGAGAGAGCCATGGCTTTTAGGAACTAGACCATCCATAAGAACAAAGGGCAAGTAAGGAAGGCAGGGGACCAGATGTGAAACATTAGCATCAACAAGGTTACCTTTAATCAAATTATATAATTTTGCTGAGCCTCAGTTTCCTTATCTACTAAATGGGAATAATTACAGTGTCTGCCTTACCAGGTTGTCATTAGAATTAGATGAAGCAATGAATGCAAAATGCTTAATGCTAAGTAAGTACTTACGTAGTTGTGAGCTGGTCAATGGTGAGGAATGTCTGGGATGTTTAGTGAGGCAATGTGCCTGGAAACAGATTTTGAGAACGTGAAGAGAAGAAAAAGTAAGGAAGGAAGGTGAACAGAAAGAATTGTCCTACTTGGTACTTTTGGCCTAATTTTGGAATTAACAAAGCTAGAAGCAGGACTCCTCATCCAGTGTTCTTTTTCTTATATCAGACCCACTTTCTAATTGTTGGGCCTAAATAGGAGACCTCTGTTTCCCTGTAGACTGTGCCTGGCACACTAGACATACATCTGGCCCCACTTTGTCTCAGTGAATTCCTGGTGCAAGACACCATGTTCTTGGTATGAGATCTCATGTCTCCACAGAGGATTAAGCTGAAACATCCTGTCCCTCTGGTTCAGAGAGGAGATATTTCTGCACATTTCTAAAGAAGTTGTCAGTTCTTGTTGGAAATACTGCTGAGTGGCCAAAGCTTTGGACAGCCCTAGGAGCTCTGTGTGAAAGTTTCCTTGGGGAATAAGAGCTTGTCCATGATTCTAGACCTTATTAGATCTCTGGTAAGGTATTTCTGTCCCTTAGGGGACAGCATTCACTAGCAGTGTTCTCAGCAACTTCTCATTGTGATCATCATTAGGGTGCCCAGGGCTAGCACTTTACCACTCCCACCTCTATAGGATTTTTCTCCTTGAGATCAGATCTCATCAACTGTTTTCTTCTTAACTCACTGACTTTCCATCCATCCATCCATTGACTCCTTCATTTAACATTAATTCTTACTTCATTTTAGACTTGGTTTCTGTTTCTGAAAACTCTCATTTGTTGCTTCTGTTGCTAACCTCTATGGACTTGCCAACTTCCCTGGTACTTCGACATCTTCCAACCTCTTTCAACTTAGTAGATTTCTGGATCTCATTAACTTGGTCTTCTCTTGTCTCATGGTTATCTAGGCTGATAGTCTAGCATTTGCACCCTTAATTTTCAAGAGTAAAGCTTCTTGAGGCTTGAAAGAAGTGTTGAATTTTGGAAATATGTTGATTTTTTCCTTCATTTTAAGTTGAAGGAAACAATCAGATTGGTTGTACAGTCTTGAGAATGGGGTTTTACTATTGGATATTAGCTGGCCTGGTCTTGCTAGCAATTGGCAGTTAAAATAAAAAAATATGCTGAAAACTTCTTCCTAATTGCATACTTCTGGGCCCCTTCCCACAATAACCAAACTATAACACCCTTTTCAAAGGGGCTGGTTTCCTTTGTGAGGAAAGCAGAATGATTAAGCAAAATGATGCTAAAAATGCCAGTTATTCTGGTCAATCAATTGTTTTTACTGTCTATAGAATGGGTGCTAAAGAATTTTCATTTCCATGACTCCCACATCACTAGATCCTGTCATGAGGGACCAGGGAAGCACTTGATCTCTTGACATCCAAATCACTTGCGGTTTTTTTTTTTTTTTTTTGGTAAATTGTAAGATCCAACTTTTATTTTTGTCTGAGAATCTGTTAATACGTAGGTAGAGATAACATTGTTAGTCGTTGATTCTCGCCTCATCCCATAGTGCCCTATCGTAAAAATCCTAGCTGTGTGGTCACTATAAGAGACGTCTAGTTATGGGAATCTATTCATTTTGACACATACCTCACACCACCACTGACTCTTGGCAACATTCAGGCCTTCGTAGAGAGTCAAGTCTCTTACAAAGTTATCCACTTCTAGTCACCACCTCTTGACAGGGCTTGGACCCAAACCCCAGTGTGGCCTTCCCACCTGTTCCCTGGTTTTCCTGCTCCATTTGCGGTTCTCATAAAGACGGTGAGCAATTAGGCTGTTCAGTTGTGGCACATGGTAGTGTAAAATTATGGAATTTAGGATTTTAATGAGTTCAGGTGCCATACAAAAGAACTCCCCCACTCCTGCCCCCACCCTTTGTCCATAAAATTATACGGCTTTAGAATTGGGGCTTTATGCAACCTGGAATAAACCATTTTATTTAAAGAAAAAAAATAGACCAGGAAAAAAAAGAACCAACACAATTATATGCAGATTTGTTCATAAATCAGGCACTGCCGCAGCTGTGTGGCACATGTTGGCTATCCTGAGTTTGTTGCTGGAACTTGAAAGATAAACATGAACCTGCTTCCACAGAGGAAAATCTGTTCACAGCAAGGAGCTGACCCTGTTCTTTAATCAAGGATGATGGTGTGGCAGCCTGCTGTGCCCTGCTCCGTGTCGCTATTTGGTGGTGAGGGTCACATAAAGAAGAGACAAAGAATGAGAAGAGATTTACCTAGGGCAAAAGGTATCAGCAACAGACCCCAAACAGTAGGCAGAACTTGACTCTCCCACTCAACATTCTAGGGCCCAATTAGCAAGGTCACTGCAGCAGGTCAGATTTTTCATATGTATTTTCCGAGGTGAAAGATCTTTTGCCCTAGAGCTAAGTAATGCATAAAAAAAGTATGCAATTTATTACGAAAGAGTAGTTCTGAGACCTATGTCCTTTTAAATATATGTACGTGTCCCCAGAGCTCCTGCCAAGCCCTGTGCTTGCCCTAGGTGTGTGGAGAAGGGAAGGACAAACAGAGGGGATCCATCTGTTCTAGGATTTGCTGCAAGGCTGATTGCTTTTGCTCTGGCCTAGTGCCAACAGTAACTCATTGCAAGGTCCAGCTGTTTCTAGCTGTTTCCTTGGTCCAGGTATTCCTTGGGGGCTGAATGTAGTACAATATGTTTCTTAGCTGGCTTTTTGTGGGAATGGGTATCCTAGATCGACCTACCTCTGTCTGCTTCAAATAGGAGAGGCACTGTAGGTAATGGTGAGGGTCGCTTTGTGACAATATGGCGGAAATTGATACTTACATCTGTGGAGTCAGTTAATTAACTGGGCTAATGATGATATAAACAGCCTTAAGCAGACCTGGCTAACATCCTTTTTCCTTCTACTAAATAAAAGGAGAGCGTTTTGCAGAGAGTCTGATTATCTTCTTTTCTCTTTATTTTTCCCCTAGAACTCTATCTGTCTTGGTGCTCCATTGAGAAGTGTTAATAATAAGGAGTCCCTCTAGCAAATTTAAGGTTAAAGACATTGAGTAGTTCTGTGCCTTTCAAGAACTTTCTTTCAGAACAGCCCCCTGCATCAGTGAAAATGTGTGTCAGTACTAGATTTCCTTAACTTGGAAAAATGTTAATGATCCTGGAGGCATGATTTTGTCCTTTCAAATGACTACTGTTCAATCTCTCACCCCAAGAGTCCAAAAGAAAACTCATATACTCAAGACACACATGCGTGCATGCACACACACACACACACACTCACACAAGTGATGCATCATTATTAATAAATGAATGGAACTATTTGTTATTTATTATTTAAACCTTCAATACTGGCTGGCCTGAGTGATACATGAAATATAGGCAAGTAATTTATTTATTAGGGAAAATAATGATTTTTTTTTCCCCACAGAATAACCCCCTCTGACCTGAAACAGCAAGAGCTTTATCAAATACAAATACGATGGCTTGTAATTTTAGAGTCTTCCAGAGCATTGTAACTGACAACCTTTTTAACATAAGTACATTGAACAAATAATTTATAGACATATTCTGGGAATATTTTAGGGTATTTTATTACTAGTTCTGAAAGCTATGGCATGTTATCGATTTTGGTATATTAATATAACCTAAAAGGGAGGGCACATGCTCAGCTCCTAATCCACATCAGCTTTGATGGCAAACAATATATTTTACTGAAGGGAGCCTTGAACCAAAGCAGCAGAGGTTAACAATTACACATCATAGCCAAAAGTTTAAGATAATGAATTTCACTCATTACAGAACTTCCACTTTGGGGACTGAAACAAATTTTCCCTACTTAGAGTTTCATCCAAATTCCTTGACCGCCATTTGTCAGCACGAGCTTCCCTTTCCTCTGGTTCATTCCTCTCCTGCCAGTTGCTCGGGATTCATGAGGGCTGCTGCCTGCTGAAAGGACCACCATTACCCCTTTTTCCAAAACATACTTTTAGAGTGGGTTTTGAGAGCTTGATTAGAAGAGGTTATGATGTCCCTCCTTCTTGTGTTACTTGCTTCTTTTAGGTGGTTTCTGGATGAGTACTGCTTGTGTTCATATCTTGTTCATATTTGATATTTTAAAATCACTCATCTATTTGCTATGTTTAGACCTAGAACTTATATTACCCAGACATTATCATCCAGATGTCTGACCCCGGCACTTAAGCTTCTCCCTGAATTGTCCTCACTATCTTCAGCCCTCAGTAAGAACTCAGTGCTTAAGCCAAGCTAGTCTCTTACTGTCTCTGCAACTCACCCGTCATTCCTGTCTATACACCTTTTATGTCCCTGCTCTTCTTTTTGCCATCCCATCTTTTATGTGCTTGAAGATTTTCCTGACCCCTCCAATACATAATTAACTTCTCCTTCTCTGAACCTCTATACCACTCAGCAGCTGTCCCTTATGATTTAGCACTTTACCATGAGTGGCCTTGAATTAGTCCTAGTTTCTCTTTCACATATATCATTTATCCTGGATCGACGATGAGTAATTTGAGGAAAGGAATCATATAGGTTACATTTTCATTGTGGCCCTACATCACTTAGGATGTAGCTGAACAGATATTGGCAACTCAGTATATACTAAGTTCGGTAGACACCAAATTTAAATTATACTGAAATCTAAGGAGAATCAGAATTTTCAAAGTATGACTTAGGCCATCTCCCTCTAATGATTCAAAAGTTGCGTCATGATCAGAAATGCTACAAAATTCTGTTGGGCATAATTATTGGGGATAAACTTTCTTTACCTTTGCTATTATTTTAAAATATAAAAATATTCTCATTATAAATGTAATAATGAGAGAAAGATCCGTGAGAAAGATCTGAAGGTTTGGAAAAGCAAAAAGAAGAAAATAAAATAATCTCCCGTAACCTCTTTACCTATAGCAAGCACTAGTAATAACTTGGTATATACCCTTCTAGACTATTTTGTGTGTATATGTGTAGGTTTATAAATGTAAACACACACTTTTACATAGTCACTATTACTGCCTTCATTAATTCCTTAGGGTAAATTACCAGAAAGAATTTGCTGGGACAAAAGGGCATGTATAACATATAAAGATGTGTGCGTGTGTGTGAGTGTGTACTTTAAAAAAGTGTCACACACTACGTACTCTTTTGTAACCTGTTTTTCTACATGTCAATAATGTGAGTTTAATGGCTGCATTGTAAGTCATTGTACCTTAATTTACTTAACCAGTTAATTATTATTGAAGATTTAGAGTTTTCAACTTTTTACTCCTACAAACAGTGCCAAAAATAAGCTTTCTTGTAGGTAAATATTTGTGCACATTTTTCATGATTTCCTCAGGATGGATTCCTAGAAGTGGGATTTCCAGGGCAAAAGGGCATGCAGATTTTAAGGCACCTAAGGCATATTGCCAAACTGCCTTTCAGAAAAGTGGCATTCATTTATAGTGCTATGGGTGGTACTTGAGATGGCTGTTTCTTCATCCCCATCATTCCAAAGTTATTCTACTTGAACTTGAAGAACCAATGTTGGGAGAGCATAATTGGGTTTACAGTGAGGGAAGTAAGCAATATGATGCATTAGCACATAAAAGACAGACCTAATATGCTACTCAACTGCTTAAAGTTTCTGTTTGCCTCTGGTGCCTGAGGTACCAACCTCCTGCTCCTTGGCTGGGCCTTTTGTAATCTGCCCTCAATAAATGGCTTAGCTCCGCTGACCCTCACTCCGCCACATCCCTGTGCTTTAAGCTCCTCCTGTGCCAAGAGTCTCACCTTGGCCAGAACACGCCCTGCAGTCTTGTATCTCTGCAGCTTTGCACCCAGGGGCAATGATCGCTTTCGCAAAAGCATTTGTTACAGCTATGGATTAATCATAGTTTAGAGAATCATAGCCAGTGCATTGTCAAAAAAGAAAATAACTATGAATCAGTGAAAACCCTGTGTCACAAACTCTCGATTGCTTATTGTAACATAAATAACATAGTAGCTAATACTTCCCCCGTGCTAAGTAATGTGTCATGTGCTTTTGTTGGATTATCACTCGTAGGTATATTATTATTCCCATATTATAGATGAGAAAACTGAGATTCGGAAGATTGAGTGACTTGTCCAAGGACATGACCAGAAAGTGGCAGACTTAGGATTTGAAGCTAACAAATATAGATGATAATACCCTTAACCACACCACAGGGTGCTGTCTATCAGACATGCCTCATAGGGTCTCTTGGCAGCCTGCTGTGTTCATGCTGGGAACGCTCCACACAATGAAGGAGTGGCTACCGGCTTTAAAAAGGTGAGGGGAGGGGCAGGCCCAGTGGTCCAGCGGTTAAGTTCACACATTCCATTTCTCAGCGGCCCGGGGCTCGCTGGTTTGGATCCCCGGTGTGGACATGGCACCACTTGGCAAAAGCCATGCTGTGGTAGGCGTCCCACGTATAAAGTAGAGGAAGATGGGCATGGATGTTAGCTCAGGGCCAGTCTTCCTCAGCAAAAAGAGGAGGATTGACAGTAGTTAGCTCAGAGCTAATCTTCCTAAAAAAAAAAAAAAGGCAAGGGGACCAATGTATCTTTGGAATCCAAGATTAACATGTAGAGTTTAGGCTTTACAATGAAAGGTTAAGATGTCTGATTGTGACTTTAAGTTTATCTTATCCGTGTAGATCAGGATTTCTCAATCGTGGCACTATTGACATTTCGGACTAGAGCATTCCTTGTTGTGGGAGACTGTCCTCTGCACCCCGTGCTCCCAGCTGTAACACCCAGAAGTGTCTCCAGGCGTTATAAATGTTCCTGAGGTGGGGGGCGAGCAGAAATCATTCCCAGAGAACCACTGGTCTAACTGGGAAGATGTAGTGGACATCATTTTTGTCATTATTTTTGGCTGGTTGCAGCTGAAACCTTTTCCTATAATTTTGGAATACCCACCTTAGGAGACATTTATTGTTGTCACAGCTAGGGTGGTGAGTGCTACTGGCATCCAGTGGGTTGAGACCAGGTTTGCTGCTACGCCTCCTACAATGCACAGGACAGCCCTCTCCCCACCCCCAACCGAGAATGCTCTGATCCAAAATGTTAACAGTTCCTTTAGCTTTGTGAGCTACTCCAGTGCCCTTGGGACAAATTCCTTTATTTTTGCTTGAAGCTAGTACAGTAACTGGAAACTGACAAAAATCTCATGGCATGGACATCTTCAGAGTCTGATAATATCCAGAAGCCCTATAAGAATTGCCTTGCACCTGGCAATATTTGTTTAGTCATGTAAGAAATAATTATTAAGCATCTGCTGTGTGCCAGGCATTGTGCTAGGTGCTGGGAATATAATAGTCAGCTTGACAAACAAGCTTCCCTCTCTCCTGGTGCCTTCAGCCTGGCAGGAGCGACAGGCAAGTGTGAGAGGGGAAGCACAGAATGCGAGGGGCATAGAATCAGGGCCACTTTACACAGTTTGGGGGAAGAATTCCCAGAGGAAAAGACGTTGGAGCTGAGGCCTGAAAGAGGAGTAGGAGTGATGCAGGAAAGAGGATGAGCAAGAGCATCCTGCGCAGAGAGAACACAACTGTGAGGAGAGAGGCGAATGGGAAGGAGGGAGGGCAGAGGGGGAGGTGTAGAGGGGGAGGTGTAAAGTGGGAGAGAGACAGAGAAAGACAGAGAGAGAGAAAGGGAAGAAGAGGAGGAAGAGGGAGAGAGGTCTGGGGAGAGGGAGAGAGACAAAGAAAGAGAGAGATCTCTAAGGAAAGAATCGAAATCTGGAGTGGCTGGAGCAGGCTTTCAGTGCATTATTTATAGCTCCAGAGCTAGACGAGAGGGGTCTCTGAGTTACAGTTCTCACAGACTGTACACAGGACTCTCAAGCAACCTGCCTTGGGGGCCACTAGGCCCCTGCTGTGACAGTGCAACTTGCAAATAGTGTCTAGTGCTCAGGGTTGAGAAGGGAGGGAGGAGATTAAAATAGACATTTATTTATTTTTCATTTTGCAGTTAGCTTGGTGTGGGCTGACTGCTCTTCAGGATCTGATTATTCCCTCCCCGAGGGTCCTGTGGTCAGACACCAGCTGTGAGGATCTGTTACCATGGGTGACATTTTCATCCAATGGGAGACCGCACTGCTTGTTTGCAGAGTGGCAGATGGAGCAGCTAATCGATACAGTCTGGGAGGTGGGCGTCCCCCCGCCCCCAGTGGCCCTGCCACACAATGAGAGCTGGGCCCCAGGGGCTTGTGGAACACACGCCAGTGACTGGGCCTTTGATTGGAAAAGACCTTGCTCGCTAGGAGTTTTGGCCCCAAACAATGCCCTGTTCTTTACTAAGGTGGCCTCGGCACTTCCAAGATTTTTACAGCCCCTGCCTCAGGCAACACTCCTGGGAAAAGCTGCTGCCAAACCCTTGGCTCTGTGTAGAGGATACTGAGTACTCGATTCCAGTAAAACTCAGCAGGCATTTTTTAGCATCATCTGTGTTCAAGCAATATACTGCGTGAGGGAAAAGAACAAGGTAATGTCCTGCCCTCAAGGACCTTATGATGTAATTAGGGGCTTTCAGTCTGGTCATGGAATCCCCAAAAGACACTCAGTCAGCCATCCAACTTCTTTATTGAATATCCTGCCTTGTTTTAGGGATTGGGAGTACAAAGATGGCTAAGATGTGGTTGGTACCCTCTGGTACCATATTTAACTCTATATGCCATTGAAAACAATAGGAATAGCTAGGACTTACTGACTTCTTTCTCTGCATTATCTCCTTAAACGTTTATAACTTTAAGAGACGAATACCAATATTGTCTACATTTTTGGATGAGCAAACTGAGGTTCAGAGTAGGGCAGTGATTTGTACTGATCTACAGTTCAGTACTGTTTCCGCTGATGTCTCAAGTATCTTAGCATTTAAAATTCTCACACACACATTTAGATATATGTAAATTCTCTTTTGGTAAGATATACTGAGTATCTAATAACATGTTTATTGTTTTATGAAACAAAATTCAACTGAGTAAATTTTAAAGATCTTATTGGCTTTATTCAACTATTCATGAATCAGGCAGTATTCAATCCCGCAGATAGAAAGGAGCTCTGAGGAGCTGTATGAAATGAAAGACTTATAGGCAGAAGGGAGCAGGAACAAGGAAGTTCTACTACACAAAAAAGCAGATCAGTTAATGCAAGGTTACTTTCCTTTAGGGGATGGCAAGTGTCTATCAGGCAGATTACCTAACTAGTGCTGATCAGGTGATTCCTGGTTGACTGGTTTAAGATTCCATTTCTGGGAGAGCCCAAATTGTAATTATGGTAAGTCTTGGTTTGGTGATGTGAAGCTTAGCATAAGCAACTCTATTTTGGGCCTGTTGTTTTGTTTTGTTTTTTTCAGGGAAAGATTCGCCCTGAGCTAACATCAGTCGCCAATCGTTCTCTTGTTGTTTTGCCTCCCCAAAGCCCTAGTACATGGTTGCATATATTAGCTGTAAATCATTCTAGTTCTTCTTTGTGAGCCATCACCACAGCATGACAACTGACAGACGGGTGGTATGCTTCCATGATGGGGAAGTGAACCTAGATTGCTGAAGCGAAGAATGCTGAACTTTAACCACTAGGTCATCAGGGCTGGCTCTGTCTTGCTTTTTAACAATTATTTTGGATTGCTTAAAATGAGGTGGTAAGAAAAAAATTATTCCTTGATTCCTTAATCCTAGCAGATTAAGAGTCAGGAAACCTGGACCTCATACTTGTGAGTGATGTGGGACTAGGCTCTTCATCAAACTGAACCTCAACTTTCTCATCTTCAAGTAGGATATTAAGGGTGGCTTTGTGTCCACCTTATAGGGGTTTTATGATAACCAAATGGAAATCGGATAAAGATGTAGTCCATGAAGCCAGTATGATAGCACATATCATAATCAATTATCTTCTGGGCCTTATGAAGTTGTGGTGTTCTTGCCAGCCTCTGTTGCGATTGCCATTTCTGCTCTTTCAGTTGAGGAGGCTTGCAGATAAGAAGTTCCTAGACCTGGGGTGGGGGGGTTCACTAAATAAACAAGGAGATCACTTTTCCCTCTCCATGCTTTTGCAAGAGAAACATGAAATAAAACACAGCCAAGTTTTCATCATCTCCCTCCTTCCTCTTTTCAATTTAGCTTTCTAAAGTCTTATCCTATTCCTACACTCCCCATACCTCCCCAAATTGGTAGTTTATTTTTTCTAAGCCACTACATGTATAAGCATCACTATTTTAATTAGTGAGAAGCAAACAGAAGTATGAAGCTAGAAGGCACAGCAAGAGAGCCTACCACTTGCAGGCTTTAATTATTCATAGAGGTAAATAAAATTAAATATTTTCCCAGCAATCCAGAGCAGGATCTGAAGTAATTACACTGTCAAATTCATCAAAAATTCTCTCATCAAAATAAAAACCTTGATGTCATTTAATAATTTATAATACAAATACACAGAAATTGTAAAATATTATAAATAGAAAACTGCAGGGTAAGTGAACATGAATTAGTTAGGGGTTATGTTCTAGAAAGAGGCTGTCATGAGCTCTATAAATTTTTAATCAGAAATATTTTTGAGGCCTCATTTAGAGTATGGAATATACCAAGAACTTTAGAATAGAAAGAACACAATAAAACGACAACGACAAATTCCTGCTGGCTGGAGATTGTAAACACTGCTTCTTGAGAAAAACAGGACTCAAGATGATTTCAGGCACAAGGGAGGACTGTCGTCTTTGATGCTGTGTAAGTCCCAGATCAGCTGTGACACCTTATATGTTGTCTACACAGCTAACAAATGAATTAATTAACCTCTATGTAATGACCCCTAATAGCAAATGGGAAAAGTCTGCTTCATTTCCACCAAGAGAAGAAGGTGGCCTGAACCTCTCAACCTTGTAAAACAGTGTGTGATTCTGGAAACCATATGGTTCATCCCAGTTTGAAATGGTTTTGATCTGTTGAGTTCAGTATGGAAGAAGCTTGAAGCAAATAGAGGAAACTTCATTTTTCCTTTTCTCACTCTCAGAGAAGTATTCGCATATGAATGTGGCCTGCCTTGCTTTGGGAAACATCTTTGGGGACTTACCTAGCCCAGAACAGGTGAAGAGAGGGCAAGGTTTTGTTTCACAAGAACAGAGTCGAGAAGTGAAAAGTAGGCTTTTAAGACAGCTAATTAGAATAGAAGCAAGGCCAAATTTAAAAAATTTTTTACTTTATGGTGTCATTTCAAGGATCTAAGAGGTTAGCATGGTTGGTGACATGGTAATCAGAAAGATCTTTTTACAAAAAAAGGGAAAGACTGATCATTTTTATGCTTAAAACCTTTCAAAAACTTCCTCTTCTGTTCAGGATGAAGTCAAAGATCCTCAGTAAACATTTCAAGGCCTTGAGCATTCTGATTCCTTTTGGCTTCTCCGGGCTGATATCTCACCCCTTTGCCTCTTGCTATCTGTGCTACGAGGGCGTAGATCTTCTCTCAACCCCTCCAGCTCCTTGAACACATGCTGTTCCTTCTGCTTGGCACATTCTTTCTGCCTTCTTTGTTGATGTAGATGTCCCCTCTTCCAGGAAGACTTCCATGATCACCAGATGCCATCAAGTTGTCCTCTCATACCTGCCATGGTACTTTGTACCTCCCACATTTGTTACATTTAGAGTAAATTACTTGTAATAATGTACTTATTATTTGTCTTGCATGATAAATAGAACCTTGGTGAAGGCAGAGACCATCTATGTCAGCAATCCTTCCTTCGACCCCCACTGAGACTCTTTATGATCTGTAACCCTCACCCCACCCCCACACCTACCCCCTTCCATCATTCTCTGACCTCCCCTCCTGTACTCCCGAATTTGTCCACTTAGATCCACCTCTTCACTATTCCTGCCTTGCTCCTGCCTCAGGGCCTCTCTCTGGAAGGCCCTTTCACAGATATCTGCATGACATGCTTCTTCACCTTCTTCAAGACTTCACCCGGATTTCATCTCCCAAGTAAAGTCTCCCTTTTTAAAAATTTCTATTCCCTCCCCACCTGCAAATATTCCCCATTCCCCTTTCCTGTGTGTTCTGGGTCTCCTTGACATTTCGTATTAGTTAGCCCACTCTGCACCTACGTGTTTTCCTTGCTTCTTGTCGTGTCTTTGCCCTCACGCAAGCTCCAAGAGGGCACAGGTTTTGTCTTGTTGGTCACTGCCATATCCTCGGTCTGTACAACATGACCTGGCACATAGTAGGCACTCAGTACATATTTGTTGAAAGGATGAATGGAAGTAACCGCCACTCGGCAGGGGACAACAGATGAAGAGCTAATATCTTTGTGGGAAAATGCTTTTGGTGTGTGTGAGGAAGATTCGCCCTGAGCTGACATCTGTGCCAATCTTCCTCCACTTTTTGTATGTAGGATGCCTCCATAGCATGGCTGACAAGCTGAGTAGGTCTGTGTCTGGGATTGGAACCCGAGAACCTGAGCCACTGAAGTGGAGAGTGTGGAAATTTAACCACTGGGCCATGGCGCCAGCTCCTGTGGGAAACTCTTTTATAAGAATGTAGAGGCTTGGAGGAGTGGACGTTATGGTGGGAGGGATAGAGATAGTGGGGAGCACTGGAAGAGCTGGATTAGCCTTCCCTCACTTCCCACTGTGGGCCATTTGGCTCTTTATGAGGCCCCAGTGCCTATGGCTTCTTCTGAAAAAGGCTTCTGGTTGGTGAAGTGATTGGTAGGACAGAATGCTTGGTGAGGAAATGACTAATCTGTTGCTATAAATCAGGAATGACACATGGGCTTCAATGCCAGTGCCAATTACACGTGATTGACAGTGGTTTCTTGGAAGGCTGTGTTGGGAAGGATTCTGAGGCTGTTTCTAGGTCTAACGGAAAAAAGTGTGATCCAGAGATGGCTTGGGCTTAGAAAGGGGATGTGGCAGCATTCGTATCCTGACTCCTAAACTTGGAATTGGTTGTGGTGTTTTCCATGGAAATCCGGGCTTACAGAAGAACTAATGATATCCCCATTAGTCTATTTAAATAGTTTTAAATTCCAGTGAAAACTAAAGGTTAAGGTATTGAGGAGGGGCCTATGAATCCAGACCCTTTAAGGATTTGGATATATCTTTTGAGTTGATTGATTGATTTTTTTCTCCAGGAGATGAAATGGCTGAGCTATGTTGGTGGTTTATAGCTGAGGGACTCAGAGGGCAGAACTCCTCTAGTCTCACTTCTCTAGATTGGCCATTCACACCAATCCCCTGTTGCTAAGACAGTCTGCAGGAAAATGACCCAAGACAATGATTATGTAAAATCTTGGCCTGAAGAAGAGACTCTGACCCTAATGTGATTAGCTCAGTGCACCAACCCTGTGAGCTCACTATCCCATAACAGCCATCCCTTCCCCTCCCGGGGCTGCCATCAACCTGATCTGCAACAGCCACCCCTCCAGGGTTCAGCTCCTCTTCTACCAGCTGTGATCAATGACATTGCTT
This sequence comes from Equus quagga, assembly GCF_021613505.1. Classification (NCBI taxonomy): domain Eukaryota; kingdom Metazoa; phylum Chordata; class Mammalia; order Perissodactyla; family Equidae; genus Equus; species Equus quagga. Next base: position 63,463,682 of record NC_060273.1, on the reverse strand, counting down.
CTTTTCAGGAAGGCTCCCCTGTCCCTACGCTGACACCTTTCACTTCCCCTACCTTTCCCTTAGCATATCTGCTTCCTTGCAGCTCTCTCGGCATGTGCCTGATCCAGTTTCTCACCCTACGTCCGTATGTATTTTTAGTACTTTCCATATGTCTTTTTTCTCTCTCTCACTAGATTTAAGCTCATTAAGGAGATAAACAATTATAAATATGTCCAACATCTTTTTTACTGACTACATATAAGGATCTTGGCACATATTTTTGTCTATAAGGATCATTGTCTAATCTATTGTTGGCTGGATTCAATGGGTCCACCAGTCCAAAGGTACAGTTGTATAAACATTTTTGGAGGACTATGTCACAATATCTTTCAAAATTTTGAATGTGCATATCATTTCCTCCCAGCAATTCTATGTCTTGGAATTTATCCTATGGAAATATTCACAGGAATATACAAAGATCTATATCTACATGTAAAAGGATGATCAATATAGAATTGTTTGATGGTGAAAATGAGAATAACCTACATGTCCATCCTGAGAGAAATTGTGATAAAAATTATGGTACATACACAGTGGAGTACTATGTAATCATTCAAAAGAAAAGTAATTCACTACATGTTGACAAGCAAAAATGTCCACAATATTATGTGTAATTGTGTAAAATGGTATTTTTTCAATTAGTCACAAATATGTATATAAATGCACACACGTATACAGACATGTGAATATGCATAGAGAGTGACCAGAGGACATACACCAAATTATTAGTGATTTAGCAATAGTAAATAGGATTGAGAAAGCTAGGCATTTTATTTTTTTTAACCATTTGCTGATTTGTAACTATTTCTTGTATTCTTTATTTTTTATTACAACTTTATTAAGATATAATTGACATATAACATTGTGAAAATTTAGGATGTACAACGTGTTGATTTGATACATTTATATATTGCTAAATGATTGCCACTATAACATGAGCTAACACCTCCATTCTGTCATATAATTACCATTTTTTGTAGTGAGAACATTTAAGGTCTACTCTCTTAGCAACATTCAAGTTTTTTTTCCCCGAGGAAGATTGTCCCTGAGCTAACATCTGCTGCCAATCCTCCTCTTTTTGCTTAGGAAGACTGGCCCTAAATTAACATCCATGCCCGTCTTCCTCTGCTTTATATGTGGCATGCTGCCACAGCATGGCATGACAAGCAGTGCGTAAGTCTGCACCCGGGATCTGAACTGGTGAACTCCAGGCCGCAGAAGCAGAACATGTGAATTTAACTGCTGCACCACTGGGCTGGCCCCAACATTCAAGTATTTTTAACAGACGTGTAATCATTGTAAGATGAAAAGATATTTTAAAGAAGGGTTTATTGTAAAAAGGGCTTGGCAGTTGTGTTTCATAAAATATCCTAGAGTTTAGAGATGTTTCCAAAACAATTCAGTAGCCATTTTAGTTACCTCTAGGGTGCTTAACTATTGCTTAGAAACGTTAAATACAGACTCAATGTGTGGTGTTTACATAAAGAAATTGTTCTTTTTCCCTTCCTCATTGATATCAAGCTACACTATGAGACTTGCTCTCGTTAACGAAATGTGAGTGAAAAGGATACATGTAATTTCTGAACAGAAGCTTTAACAGCCAATTCATGGTTTGCCATGCTCTCTTTTTCTCTTTGTCACAAAACCAGCAATATTTCAGAAAAAAGTTTCTCCGTTAGCCTGGGTCCCTGGAGTAGAACTTCAGCCAACTCTGATGGACATGTTACACAAGCAAGAAATAGAACCTTGCTGTTGTAAGCCACTGAGATCTGGGGGGTTGTTTCTTATCGCAGATAACCTATACTGATACAGCTGCACACAGACTTCACCTGTTGCTGAAACAGAGGCCTTCACTGGCCTGGAAATCATGACATCTGGTTCCAATCCTAGCTCTGCCACAAACTTTCTTTGTGATTGTATTAGCTAGGATGCTTTAGATTGCAAGAAATTGAAAGTATAGTAAAAAGTGGCTTAAACAGCAAGGATATTTATTATCCCAAATATCAAGATCCAGAGTTGCAGCTTCCTGACATCATTGAGGACTTGGGGTCTGCTATCTTTCTGCTTGGCCTTCCTGTCACGGTTGTAAGGTGACTATGGATGTTTCAGGCGTCATATGCAGACATAGTATCCCATGAAGAAGAGGAGTATTTCTTCCTATATGTTTCTTCTTATTCTTTGTTTTTATTTGAGAAAATATTTCCAGAAATTCTCCAGCAGACTACCCTCAGATCCTGTTGGCCAGGATTGATCACGTGCCTGTGTCTAAACCAATCACTGCCATGAGTGATGAGACAGCTATGGTTGGTTTTGACCAGTCATAGTTCGTTCCCTCAGAGGGTGCCAGGGGACCCTTTTTCTGAGCACATGGCTGTGTGGCAAGTGATTATCCAAACAAAACTTGGGCTTTGTCATCTAAGAAGCAGAGGATGGAATTAATGTCTGCTTCAGTGACCTTAAGCAAGTATGTCCCTTGTTGGACCCTAGTTCCTCTATCAATAAACTGAGGATAGTGGACAAACTGGCTTCTAATGCAGGGATTATTATCATAGAGTCCACAGACCTTGTTCTTTGAAGGAATGAAATCCAAATTTTGTTACAGGGCCTTGGGTGGAGCAAGGCTATTGTCTGTACCCTAGGGTGCCACTGGCTCAGGTCATCAAAAGTCTTGTTTCATCAGCTTCCTGACAGGCAGACCTGTTATGGGTTCCAGCTCCCATAAAACCTTGCATCTTGGATTTTACATGCCCCGTGTGATTGGAGACAAAATGAGGAATATATATGTGCAGTTTCGTTAGCTTTTAGTTACATGTCAGATTCACTTTAAAAGTGCTTTGAAGACTTATAAAGTGCTTTGTGCTTGGAGATTTTTTTCCAATAGCTCCCTTTTCTCCCCTGCTGCATACTCCCAAATCTCTGCATCCCCTTACAATTTGCCTTGACTCAAGGAGCTTTATTGGCCAATTTAATATAAACCAGTCCCAAGTGCTCTTGAGCCATGAACTTCAGAAATAATTTATCATCATCATTATTAAAAATAATACTCAGAAATAATTTTGGGGTGGGGAGCTACAAAGCTAAATGGGTAGACCTCATGGGATAGAAGCTGAGGTCTTCACTTCTCCTTTCAAGGCACCAGTTCTCCTGTATCCAGGCATTGGCTGCAAACTACCTGGGAATGAGATGGGCTCATCTGAGGAAAGTGCCAAAGCTCTTATTTTGTTGGGCCAAGTAGACATATGCAGCCAAGTCCTGCTCAGGGAGAGAAAAGGGGCTGGATAGGGATATAAAAAAATTAATGCCGTTGAAATTATCCTGTCACCCTGTTCTTTGGGATACTTCTAGCAACAACTCCCCCACCCTACTACATGCCTGGAAGGCTTTTATGAACTGTTTGTAGCTTTGCCACTTGCTGATAACTGAGAGCAGGAGTCCTAAATGGTGTGTAATTTCTTGACTGACTGTGATGAGATAATTTTTTCGAGTGGATACACTGCCACCACACTCTGGTCCACGGGATGGATGACTATAAAAGAGAATGACTCGAGCTATCAGTCCTATTTGTCACTACTAGGACATAAAGCCTCTAGGGCTCCTGAGTTGGGTTTGTATTCCTGGAGGTCCTCTTAGAAAGGTTGCTTTTGGGCCAGAGTAGCCCCTAGAGGTGTCATTCAAGGACAGATCTAAATCACTAGATTAAAATGGTCATAGCTCCTCACATAGCTGTTCCAAAATATCTTGACATTGGGCAGTGTTAGAATGATTGCCTGAGTCGCTTATGTAGAGTAAGAAGTCTTCCTCAGGCCTAGGTACCCGTAGCACAAAACCAAAGAGAAAGAGGAAGAGTCTATTGCGCATTCTGCAAACCTTTTATCATTAAATCAAGCACAGAAATGAAAAGCCACACAAAACAGCTGCACAGTTCAATGAGTTATAAGCCAACACCCTTCTAACCACCATTAAGATCAAGAGATAAAACTTAGCCAGTCACCCTGAAAGGCCCTCTATGCGTCCCATCCAATCTCACCCCTCCCCTTCCCAAAAAGTAACCGCTATCCTAACGTTTGTAGCAATCACTTCCTTGTGTCCTTTATAGTTTTATCATCCAAGTGAGCATCTCTAGACACTGTAGTTTAGTCTTTTCCATTAAAATAATTGATCTGTCTTTCAAGTCTGCTTTAAGCTACAAGTTCCCTATATATTCTTTTCCTCATACTCTATGTTTTGACCTGTAGCGTTTTCCTACAACATGGATGTTGTTGATTGCACACTCATTGTACAGTTCTCTATGTTCCTCTCTCCTCTGTATTTTCTGCAAGTTGGGAGCTGTATTCATAGACTCAATTAAATTCAGGTTTAATTTGTTTGGTAGGTGGCATTGAGTTCTTTCACCTGGAGACACATGATGTCTGGTTTTTGCCCTTTTTTTTTGATGTTAACATCAGCCAATGCACAATGCCTGGATCCATTAGTTCACTGGGAATTGCTAAATAGTGATGTCTAATTCTATCATTTCCCTTTCCCTTGTTAGCTAGAAAGCTTATAAACAGATGCTTCCCCTCATCTACTCTTTGACTACCCAGTGGTATGATTAATGTTGGAAATGCTTGATTCTTTCTCTTTATTTACCATAAGGATAATGAATTGTTTCCTATCATCCTCTGAAGGTAACCAATTAGTTTTTAAAAATATCATTAAAACCTCAAGGATTTGAGCATAAATGAGTGGGTTCCTTGACTGCATTTTTAACCTATATCTCTGTGTCTTTAATGTTCTAAGTATATGGATCAGTGATTATGCTTGTGAATTTGGCTATCTCCCTTCCTTAAATCATGTCTTGCCTTCTGGAAAGGAAGCTGCCAAACTCTCCATGTACTGCTTAAAGACTAGTGGGAGAAGCTTGGTTTTAGTTTTGCATCTCTTTATTTTTGGTTCCAGTGACAGGTTAGGGTTAGTGTGGCAATGAATGTAAGGAGTTCTAACTGAAGGGCTTTGAAAATTTATGGTCCAATGGACAAGATCTTTGTCACTGTCAAATAGATGCCATTAAAGATCCCATTTATCCAGTCTTTTCCCTTCTGATTCCATGAGCTCCAAGCCGTTTGTGATCCCGATGTTTGGCGTCCCATGTGGCTTGACAGCGGAAAGAGAATGCCCCAATCATACCGGCACAGGTATTTTCTTTTTGCTCAATGGTTAGGTTTTTCACTAGCAGTGAATAAATTGGCATTTTGCTGTCAAAGTTATATTTTATATTCTTTTCCAAGGAAACGTGAGCCCTGGAAATGCTTTCCTTTACAACCTCTCTTTCAGATTGGCTCTGTCCAGTTTTAGGGTAACCCTGTGCTCAACTGCTCTTTTTTTTAGGTTTCTTCCAAGGAGAGACATACAGTCATTCTAGGTAACTGAAGAAAAGCACATTCTTTTCAAGCTGGGTCCATTCACCCACATGGCCCTGAGGCAGGCCCTGATTCCTCTCATTTTCTCACTCCCAGTAGCAATGAGGTACTACTGTTAGAAACCAGGTACCCTTCCTTGGCAACAGCAGCTGCCAACTAACAAGTAAGTCATTAACTAAGGGTAATGATGGATATAACCAGATTGCCTTGCTGGCCTTTAAAAAAAAATCACTCCTTACCAAACTTTTTTTTCCAGAATGAAAGAGAATGTCGTTTTGATACTTGAATCCATAAACAAGCATTTAGAATCCACGGATGAACTAAACACACATTCTTACCCCGTCTCTCCACAGGTGGAAAAAGCCAAAATTTGTGTTTCACTTTCTTGCTCTTTCTTTGCCCGCTCTGGCTATACCTAGGCCTGAGTTACAAAATTGCTCACTCCTGACAATAAATCTAATGCTTTCTGTTATCTATGGGGAATCGGTTTGTAAAATTTCGAACCCTTATCCTCCTTGGCTGGCTGAGTCATATGGAAAATAAAAACGAAAAATACTAATAAATACTGATTTTCTATAGCCCACTAAGCAAAGTCTAAATTAAATGCCTTCACTTAAAGCTTTGGTGGCAGAGACCTAATTAATTAAAAACACCAGGTTTAAACAATTGGCCATCCATCTTTAAGCATAAGCGAAGGACAGAATCCATAGGACATTCTACTGAGGATGAAAAATGACAATTGCCTGGGTTCTGGATGATCCTGATTTGACAGGGCACCCTGGAGACTTTAAAAATATCCCCCTTTTCCTGAAACATATGGACTCTACACCATTGTCATATTTATTCTGAGAAACTGGGTTCCCATGCATTCTATTTGTTTGTTTCCTTGCTTGAGGCCTGTGGCTGGGGCCTTGTGAGTTTGTAGCAATTGGAGTCAGCTTTTGTTCAGCCTTAAAGATGAAATAAGACAAAACCATAAACATGCTACAAAACGCCAGAATATAAAGGGAATTATTGGTGCCATAATTAGAGAACTAGAAGGTCGTTATTCCAGTTGTTCCTCCACCCTCCCAACCACATGCCTCTCTGCTAGCTGGGGAACAAAAGAGATTTAAAAATCAGGCAGCCCTGAGTTTATTTTCATGGCAACCCTCTTAAGTGAGAGCATAGTTGGAAGGCATTTAGTTGACAAATGAAGAATGTTTCCTCTCTCTTGGAGCCTTGGAAATCAGAGAAGTATTGAAATAAATCAGCCCCAGATAACCAAAGAATCTGAGCATCTTTTTACGCAAACCTGTAAATTGCGAGAAAACACACCCACCTATGTGCATATTCCCCCAATTATTTAAATGCCCGGGTCCCCCTTCAACTCTCATTTCAGAAGACTGACAGCTGGAGAGAACTGCTTTCTCTGGAAGAAGTGAGTGGTCCATCACGGGAGGTGTTTAACCCGAGATCCGAGGGCCTTCTGTCAGGGATCGTGCACCTAGGATTCATTCACACAGGGGTGAATTTGATATTTGAACAAGATAACTCTTAAGACACTTTCCAACTCTCAGAAGTTGTGTGTTAGAATGCAGACATGCAAATTTAAAAGGAAATTAAATTTTGAAACCATACCAAGCACGCTTCTAGGAAATATTCTCCCAGGGGCGTGAGTCCCAAAGAACTGTTTTTGGAGACTAGGATAAAACACACAGCTTGAAGCATGGGTGGTCTTATTGGGAATCAGTTGGCCATTGAATTAAATTTTAGTATTTCTGTGCATCTCCTGTTCCTGCTAGTTTCTCTTATTGTACTTCGTGGCCATTTGAAGCTATAAATGTGGAAATCTGTATTATCTAGTCCTGATTCCCAGGGAAAAGGGAGACAGGAGATGCAAGTATGCATTGCATAGCCAAATGTTGAAATTCCTACCCTTTTTAAGCCCCTTTGCTTAATAAGTTAGTAATGCAGAAAGATGTGGTTATCTTTTTAAGACATCCAGAGTTCTTTCAGGATACTGCGGTATCTTATAAATTGTTTTACATGGTACACCAGAAACTGGTTTAAAACTATCTAACTAGGGTATAGAATTTAATAAAACATCGTTTTCTATTCAAAACTATCTGGATGTTGATACGGGGAGAAGAATATGTCACCCAAAAATGTATCACTTTGGCATGTAGATTATTTCGAGCTGAAGATGATCAAGACGATCAAGACTCAGGAAGAGCTGTTTACCTTCCCTTTAACTGCCTGAAAGAATTTAAAGGGCTTGGATCAGGAAGAGAGCTAATAACAAAGATAACTTTTTATATCAGGAACACTTCTCTGCATGGCATGACAAACATTTGTTTACCAATGATCTGCTGTTCTCATCTCCCTGTGGTTTGTCTTCCTCCCATTTGAAGCCCCAGACCCCTACCTCCTTCTCTCTAGTTCAGGATGGTATGTAAGCCTCAATGCCTGACTGTCATTGGGTCTCATATCTTTGGGACTCCCGTACGTATGAAATTTGTTTTTCTTCTGTTAATCTGATCAATTTAATGTATTCATTTAGATTAATTTAATTTAATTATTTAGATCAATTTAATTATTAGACCAGCCAAAGGACCTAGAAGGGAAGAAGGGAAAAGTTTTCTGCCCCTCCTTTGAAAAACCAGGAGTTTATTGGAGCAGTTAATTAAATTGACTGTTAATGATTACCCCAAATGGATGATAGCATAAAAAGGTGTATAGAGAATATGAAATGAGCCAGCATATATCCTAGAACAAGAATAGTAAATATGTGTCATACATACCACCATTTCCCTATCCTATACTCATGGAGCACTCTTTGAATTTGGGATCAGATTTTTAGAGTTTTAGAACAGAACTCCAGGCAATCCTGTCATTTGACTGGAGTTCTTCTCCTGCCATTCTCTGGTGAACTATCCCATGCTGGCTTTCATTGCCACTACTGACAAAAACAACTCTTTATCAAAGTGGCTAGTGACTCAGTTCCGTATTGCCAAGTCCAGATGTCAATTCTTAGGCTGCATTTTGCTCAACCTATTACAGTTGATCCCTTCTTGTTTCTTAATATACTTTCTTCACTTGACTTCCAGGACACCATACTCATTTGGTTTTCCTTCTACCTCATGGCTGTTCCTTCTCAGTATCCTTTCCTGGTTCCTTCTAATTATCTAGATTTCTAAACACTAGAATGCTCTCAGACCCTGATATCTCTGACTACACTCACGCCCTTGATGAACGCGTCAATTTCATGGCTTTAAATATCATCTATATGCTGATAATGACCAAATTCATGTCTTTAGCCTGGACCTCTCTGCTGAACTCCAGACCTCCAACTGCCTATTCAAAGCTCCATTTTAGTGTCTAATAGGTGACTCAAATTTATCCAACAATTTAATTTTATCCCTTAAACCTATTTCTCTTCATTGTATCTTTTATCTTAGTTGCTCAGACTAAATCTTAGAGTCATTGTTGACTCCTTCCTTCCTTTCAAAACCATATTTGATCCGTCAGCAAATTTTTTTGCCACTACCTTAAATATATATCTGGAATCTGAGTACTTCATACCACCTTTCCAACTATTATGTCCTTGGCTCTCTGTTTGAATACCTACTGTGATGGACAGCTCACTTCTGGAGAAGGCAGTTCCCTCCAACTGACAGTCTTCTGAAACGAGGGTAGATGGATGTGACATTATGATTTATAACAAGAAATATATGAGGCTGGCCCCATGGCTGAGTGGTTAAGTTCACGCACTCTACTTTGGCGGCCCAGGGTTTCAAAGGTTCGGATTCTGGGTGGGGAGCTAGCACCTCTCATTAAGCCATGCTGAGATGGAGTCCCACATAGCACAACCAGAAGGACACGCAACTAGAATATACAACTATGTACTGAGGGGCTTTGGTGAGAAGAAGAAGAAAAAAAAGAAGATTGACAACGGATATTAGCTCAAGTGCCAAACTTTAAAAAAAAAATATATACAGTCATGCGCCACATAGTGACGTTTTAGTCAATGACAGACTGCATATGTGACGGTGGTCCCATATTAGTACCATATAGCCTGTGTGCGTAGTGGGCTATATCATGTGGGCTTGTGTGAGTGCACTCTATCATGCTCACACAAGGATGAAATCACCTAATGATGCAGTTCTCAGAAGTATCTCCATTGTTAAGTGACACATCTCTATTTGGTTTTCATCCTGTTTCTGGCATAGAGCTTCTAAAACTCTTGGAATTTCCTAAGTGAAGAGAGTCATAAACTTGACTTTTTTATGCTAATGAGCTGACTTTTGGGATGCATCTAAGGATGGGTGCTGGTCAACAGTGGAGCCAATCATGTGATTAGAGGTTGAAACTTTCGGTCTCACCTCCTGACCTTCAGACAGCGGAGAGGGGCTGGAGATGGAGTTCAACCACCAAATGCCAATGATTTAACCAATCATGCCTATATAATGAGGCCTCCATAAAACCCCAGCAGGACCGAGTTCAGAGAGCTTCTGGGTTGAACAAGTGGAGACTTGGGGAGAGTGGCATGGAAACTCTGAGACCTTTCCCTATAACTTGCCCTATGTGTCTCTTTCATCTGGATGCTCATCTGTACCTGAGTTATAACCTTTTTATAATAAACCAGTAATCTAGTAAGTAAAATGTTTCTCTGAGTTCTGTGAGCCTCTCTAGAAAATTAACTGAACCCAAGGAGAGGGTGGTTGGAACCTCTGATCTATAACTGGTCGGTGAGAAGCATAGGTTGGTCAGAAGCATCTGGGCTTGTCACTGGCATCTGAAGTGTGAAGGGCTGTGCTGTGGGACTGAGCCCTTAACCTATGGAATCTGATGCTATCTCTGCGTAGATAGTGTCAGATTTGAATTGAATTGTAGGACACCCAGCTGGTGTCAGAGAATTGCTTGGGTGTGTGGGGAAGCCCTCTTCCCTCCTCATACACATCAGAATTGGTGACCAGAACCTTTAAAGGGGGACCCGGACATTTAAGTAATTGGAGGCATATATACATAGGTGGATGTTTTTTCTTGCATAACTTAGAGATTTGCATATAATAAGATGCTCAGATTCTTTGGTTATTGTCTGATTATTGCATTAACTTCCTAACTGGTCTTTCTGCTTCCACCTTTGCTCCCTGCCCCAATCTATTTTTCATGTAGCAGCCAGAATAATCATTTAAAAACATGTCATATAATTTATTCTTCCCCTCTTTTACTCTGTCCAGCCAGTTTGGTTTCATCACTATTCTGCAAATATGCTAAATCTCCTCCTCAGGGCCTTTGCACTTGCTTGTCCCTCTGCTTGAAATATTCTTCTCTTAGGTATTGATCTACCTTACTCACTTCGTTGCGGTCTCTATTCAAATCCATTTATCAAGGATGCCTACCCTGACGAGACTACTGAAAATAGCACCGCTTTCATTTTCTATTCTTCTCACTTTGTTTCATTTGTCTTCATAGCTTTTATCCCTACCTGACATATTTTTATTTGTTTCTGTATCTCTCACTCCCCTCCCTTCCACCCCTAGAGCATTCTGTTTTGTTCGTTGCTGTATCTCTAGCTCTTAAAATGATTCTCTCTTAGCCCAGATTTCCTGGAAACTCTGCGACTATTGTGCTGGACTGGGGCATGTGTGCAGGAGTAACACCTGTGAGGAGTGAGGAGGGAGGCTTGGGAGGAGGTAGATGTAGAACTGACTGGAAATCACAGCAGAGTCTGCAGCCTCAGGACTGTGATAGTCCTTGGGTTGCCCCCAATTGACGCCAAGGGGCTACATCTTTGTACGCCAAGAATGAGCAGTCACTGGATGTGGGCTGCTACAGGAGAAGGAGCAAAATCTTGGGCAAGGCAACTTTCTTCTGATGAGAGCAATTCTCAGAGAGGAGCTCAGCTTAAAGCCTTTGGTAGCCAGTGTTACCAACGACTATGGGAATGAATGTGTCAGTCCTGAAGAAGAAGTATGAGTGGTGTTCCACAGCACCCTCCACATGTGCTCGATGTGTGGTTGATGTTCCAAAATATGTGCTGAGTACCTGTGTGTTGAAAGCCTGCATACCATCCTGGCTCTGCCGTTGCTCCTTGGTCGTCAGTATTCCTCTCTACCATCCCATTACTCTAGACCCTACCTAAGAACTCACGGCACCCTGTGGTCACTGCTCACTACAAACCAACCACTTGAAACAGCCTCCCAAGGTCGGGAGATGGAGAGGGGTAATGCAGGGGGCACAGGCGGGGTCTGCTCAGGCCCAGCCCCAGAAGTCAGAGCTGGCTTTTCAGCTTTGGAAAGCTGATACCAGGCACGAGAGTAGGAGGCATCTCTGCTCTGTGTCCTTGGCAACAAGACCAAGAAGGAATGTTTCCTAAGAAGGCAACACATTGCTTTTGGGAAAATGTTTCCTAAAGGTTCTTAAAAATGGATAAGGAACCATTACATTTGATAAAAATCAGCTGAAAAGTCTATAGTTTTAAAAATTATATCACATCACAAATTAATTTTCAGTGTCTCAAGCCTCCAAGATTTATGCCTCCTGAAACACTCAAAGCAGTGTAAGCAAGGTTGTTATTCCCTCATCCATTCACTCACTGATTCATTCATTCATTCAGTCTCTTATTCATTCAACATCTGTTTTATTAAATGTCAAGATGTAGTCTGGGTAGGTGGTAAACATACAAACCTAATACTATTAACTGCCTTTAAAAAAATTCTTACATTATGCCAGGTACTGTGCTAAGTATTTACTACATGGATTATCTCTGTTCATCTTACAACTGTTCTATGAAGTAGATATTAAGGTACTATTTTTCTTACTTTTTTTAATTAGAGCAGTTAAATCACTTGCTCAAGGTCACACAACTAGTTAGTGGCAGAGCCTGGATTCCAATCAAGATGTTTGAGTTTGTAAAAGAGTTTAGTACACTTTGTTTCCAAACGAAGAGCAATTAGACATGCCCTCTATCCTCCACAGGCCTACAGTCCAGTAGGGAGACAGAATCAATAAATGAAGCTGAGCTACTGAGGGAGTCAAGATGTGCATCTAGGTCCAAGGGTCAAGTCTATGTTCTTTCTTTTCTACCTATTTGTATACTTTGAGACTGGAAGATTGTAATAGTTCTAGTGATTTAATCAGGATGCTTTGGCTGCGTGTAACAGAATATCCAATGGAAAGTGGTTTGAACAATAGATTTATTGTACATGGGAAGAGTTCTGGAAGTAGGTGGTGCCCAGGTTGATTGGTTTGGTAGGCTGGGGTCTGGGTCACTTCCCCATGACACTTGCCCCAACTCTGTACTCAGCCATTCTGAAGGATAGGGCTTCACAGACCATGATGAGTTCCATGAGGCATGGAAGATGGGATCCCATACCAAAGATCCTACATGGGGCTGGGTTAAGATAGGCACAGAAATTGAGTGGGACCAGCTGCCTCAGTTCACTTTCCTTTTTACCTGAAACCTTTTCTCAAAAGTATTGACTAAACCCCAGTCCAGACAGTCGGTGCCCTGGGAGCACTGGGCCTAGGCTCAGGTTCCATGGGGATGCGTTGAGAGTGGCCCAAGGGTTGCAGAGCAATTCTAAGGTGAGTACCTGAACTAAAGCCAGACTGAGGGCCAAGAAGACAGGCTGACCAGAGTCACAACCTAGGGGACTGGGGAGGAATGCAGAAATAAGGAGAGAAACTGGGGAGACTGAGGCTGAGCAAACAAGTGCAGAGTGGAGGTAGGAAGTAGTGCCAAGGATCATGCCCTACACTGGATTTAACCCAGACAGGGCTTTTTATGGGACTTCTTTGAGCCGACTCCCTTCAACAGCTACGAAAAAGAGCTGAACTGGTTCAGGCACAAATAGAATAAAGAAATAAATGTGAGAATGTACAACAAGGATGTTTTCCATTCCCATCTTCAAACAGCTGTTCTCAGGGGCTGGGGGTAGGAGGAGTAATGCTTCCTGGATTTTGTTCTTTAAAATGTTCAGAAATAGAACATAGATTATCCACTGCTGGGACATACTACTTTTAATTGACAAATATTTTTTGGTAAAATCTAGGGGGCTATGTTGTACTAAAGCAGTCTCTTATTTTTGAGGCTCTTGATGGAGTATGCAAAGCATTTGCCTATCCATCCTGTAATTGAGCCATACACAGATTCTAGTACTTACTGAAAGAAGTTGCCCTGTGTTTCTTCTTCCTGGAATAAAGTGTTACTTACCACTGTGAACATCTTTCACTGGGTTCATGAACAATGTAGCGGAACTGAGTAATAAACAGAATGCTGTCAAATATATATCTTCCCATAATAGATCCTATACCTTAAAATGCCTACAGGGAATCACTTTTTAAAGTCTATAACACGCAGTAGTTTTGATACGACTGGTTGAGCCGTGCAGAAATGATTAAAAAAAGAGTAATAAATTCAGATTTTACACAAGGCACCGAGCATTAAGCCAAAATGAAACTACCATGCTCAAATCTTCTACAGCTTAGAGCTAATTAGACCTACATTTTCGAATGGCAGGAGCATCATGCAATGCGGCAATTGTTATAATAACTATATTCTCATGGAGTGCCGGGTGGTGATTTACACCAGCGATGCCTGCCAGGGCTAATGGATGTTCTAGGAGGAATTCTCCAGGGCCTCCAGAACAAGAATGAGAATTTTGCCCCTGGGCATCTCTCCCCATTGGATTCCTGGTGATTGTGCTGAGTGCCTGTCAGGGCAGAGATAAAGCCCAGGGGGCAGTAATGTCCCTGTGCATTTTAATTACTACTGAAACAGTGTTTCGGATGCTGACTGCGTTTTATATAGATTTGAGGAGGAGCGTTTGTTCGTACTACCTCTTGGGGTTGTTGGAGGGATAAAGTATGACTGTGTCTGTTAAGTTCTTAGCGTAGTGCCTAGCACATAGTAAGCACTCAATTAATGGTAGCTCTTTTTAAAAATAAATGCTTCATCTATGGGTTGGAATGTATGTTTTATCCTAGATTAACTTTTGGCTCTAAAAGGAGGCACTATTTCAACTGATGCCGGGTGGTTCGTGATTTTAATGTCCTGGATTTCCTCAGAAAATTACATAAGCAGGGGTAATGCAGGGTCTCTGTTGATCCTGGCTGATTTTCCACACTTCTTAGTATTGTTAGCTCCTACCTGAGAAATATAGGCTTGACACAGTGGAAAGTGTGTTTGAACTCTCCAGCCCCCACTCCTTCATGAAGAAAGCCTGTTGTGCTAGTGGGAAGAGCTCCAAATTACCTGGGAAGAGTGCAGCAAGAGCACCAGGCACTTCCTGGGGGCGGGGTGGGGGTGGGAGCATGCAGGAGGCCAGTGGGAGGAGAAGAGGGGATTCCTTACAAATGTCGCCCAAAGGCAGGATCCAAGGAGAAGTTGGTGTGGACTGTCTTCCTGGGAAACCAGATTCCCATACGATGATGACAATGACGATGATGTTATTAGTACTTTCTGAATTCTTTTCAAATTCATTATTCATATCTTAAAATGAAACTCAGATATACTGAACGCTTCATCTCTGCTCAGAACTGAGCCTTTTATATGGGATCTTTTCTAATCCTCCCAATGACCCTGCAATGTGGATATTATTGGCCCCGTTAGTTCTGGATAGGGACCCAGATTTGGTGTAGTTACATGACCCGGCTATTAGACCACCCAGTTAATGGGTGGACTGGAGTCTAACCCGGTTTTGTCTGACTCAAAAAACCGAGACCTCGCTGCTGTCCCCATATTCCCTGCTGGGAAGTTTGTGAGATTGCATTTGCTCATTGTCCCCAGATGCTCTGAGTTTGTAGTACATGACCTCATACTTTTTGGCTACCCGTCAAAGAATGAATTAATCCTCCGACCGGCCTTGATTGATCCCCTGCCTTGTGCTCAGCACCACACTAGTTAGAGTGGGGCATAAATAAAAAGTATGAGACGGAGCCCCTGGTTTCAAGGGAAGAGCACATGGGAAACCTTTACAGAATAGCACAACATATTGTACAATCAAAGACTAACATGGCCAGCATCACAGCCATGTGCCAGGTACCTCACAGCACCTACTTCCTGCACGCCCTTTCAGACACTGATTCTTTAGGGCACTCTTTCCTGATTCTGATTCTGGATGTGATCTCAGTCTCAGAATCCCTCTCAGCACAACATCCTAGGTACAACCATTGGATCTAGTCACCATCTCTCCTATCACAACCTCTTTTGTTGTCACTCAGAGGTGCAGGAGATTGGGGACGACTGGAGGGGTCGGCGAGGGCTTAATGGCAGTGGTGGGTTGAAGCCCAGCTCTCAGGGAGTGGGAGAATTTAGGAGTGGGATTGCAAGAAAGGAGGCTATTCCAGGTGGAAAGAAGCACATTAGCAAAGCCCCTGAGTTGAAAGTGAGGGAGTAGCCTCCTGGGGATGGGCACAAGAGTGACTTTCCCGATGTGGATACTCTTGGGACAGAAAAAAGAGATTGAATAGGACTTTTTTTGACTTGATTTTGACCTATTTATGAACATCATAGCCTATCTCAGAGATAATAAGATAGCAAGAATATTAACTCCTATTTATTGAGGTTATTGTGTCAGTCTTACTGCTACGGCATACATGCATTGTCTTTTTTTATCCTTAGAGCAACCCTGAAAGGTAAGTATTGATGTTCCCATTTTATAGAGGAGAGTAAGTAAAACTTAGAGATGCTAGGTTGTACAGCTATTTACATAGCTGGTAGGGAATGTTACTGGAATTCAAAAACATCTTAGAGACTTGACCCAAACATAACTGATAGCGTGGACTTTATCTTCCCCTGCACATGTGCACAGACACATGTACATATAAACACACAATACACACTCACATACAATCTCACATATATAGACTCATACACATGTACCATGTACAGATTTAGCTACATATACACACATATATGCACATGCATGCACATGCCACACACACGTATATATACATGCACACTTATACCATGTACATGCATATACACACATATGCATACACGGTATACACACCATTCTTCTGAGAAGAGTCACTACTCATTGATCCCAGGGGTAAGTATATGATGCAGAACAAGCCAATCTGGTTTTCCTCCCAGCATTAGAACCTTGAGCAGAGATTCTTAGATTCAGAAGGAAGTGGAGTCATCTGAAAGCAGTGCTCTTGAGAAAACATCATGAGTGACCAATATTCCTGAGCTGTCTGGTTCTTGTCCTTCTTGTAGTTGGTTAACCAGCTCTTCCTTTTATTCTGCAAGCTGCACAGTAGACTTACAATAATTGCTTTTTTATCCTCGTAAGTCAATTTGTGTTGCTTGCTACCAAAAAGCCCTAATTGATATAAATCATCTCTTTAATTTAGCCAATACCAGCGATGGGGTCCATTTCAGTGAGAATTGTCGCCAGTGAAATGCTGAAGGCAAGGAAGGAACATTTTGTTACAAAACTGTCCAAGGGGTAGGGTCATGATGTAAATGAGGCTGATATATGAGGGCCTTCTAGAATTTACAGTAATAAACCATTTACAGATGGGGGCCAAGACAGAGTGCCCTTATTCTGAATCCATGAATCACAAAGCTGTGGTCTGATGTTAATTTTCTTGGTTGTAGCTTGCCTTATGTTTTCCCCCACCCCTTCCTTTCTGGTACTAATATGATGGCTAGGTAATATATTGCTTCTTCATGCTTCAGTCCTTCAGCAGGTATTTACTGGAGCACTCCACGTAATGGTAGACACCTGGGATACAGAAGTAATTCAAAGTGCAGAAACAGAAATTTAGAGCTGAAAGATACATTGAAAATGGTGTAATTCAATCATTCCTATTCTTATAGAAAACAGAGGCTCAGAACAGTTCAGTGACTTAAGCAGGGCCACAGAGCATGGTGGTAAGTCTGTATTTTGGGACCTGTGACCTAGGACTTGTCTCCTAGGTCAGTGATATTTATGGTTCCTGATCAGACTCTTACAATGTAGATGGGGAGATGGGGCATGCAAACAGAAAGCAGTTGGCAAACTCGGCCCTGTGTCAAATAACCCTCCTCTTTCTCAACTGAGTAGGTCTGCAGAAACCAAATAACCCAAAACACAAAATTAACAGTGGTTTTCAGCCTAAACTGGAAATTTAGTTTGGAAACGCAGTATGGAAGTCGTTCCATAGCATCACTGGTTACCTCCCTCTTTCATTGCCAAATTGGGGTTTTGAAGGCATCACCCAAGGAGAGAGTAGGATCTGTTGTGCTAATGGTACCCCAATAAACAGCATAAAGTACAGCTCCTTGC
Organism: Equus quagga; assembly: GCF_021613505.1. Taxonomy (NCBI): domain Eukaryota; kingdom Metazoa; phylum Chordata; class Mammalia; order Perissodactyla; family Equidae; genus Equus; species Equus quagga. The sequence goes on along the minus strand of NC_060273.1, from coordinate 63,445,981 downwards.
TTTTACTGTAGGCACAGGGAACCCCAATAGTTGAGAAAAAGAGATAGGTGCCACGTATTCTGTGGCTTTTGTACATTAATTCTACCTAATAGAGAAATGTGGACCAAAGTATGTAAAAATCTTGTCATCTCATCAATCAAATAAAGACCCTAGCTTTTAATTACTACCTTAGGCTACTTTGATCTCTGCAGCATAAGATAGAATGGACTATTTCTTCATCCCTGAAATTCAATTTTTCCTTGACTTCTCTGACATGAAAATGACTTGATTTTCCTATTTCTGGTTACTCCCTCTTAATATATGCTCTGTGGGTTCTTTTTCGTCCACTTTCACTTTAAATGTTGGTGTCTTACAAGGTTTTATCCTTTTTTTTCTTTTTAAGATTGGCACCTGAGCTAACATCTGTTGTCAATCTCCTTTTTTTTTTCCCCTTCTTCTTCTCCCCAAAGCCTCCCAGTACATAGTTGTATATTCTAGTTGTAGGTCCTTCTGGTTGTGCTATGTGGGACGCTGCCTCAGCACGGCCTGATGAGTGGTGCCATGTCTGCGCCCAGGATCCACACCGGTGAAACCCTGGGCCGCTGAAGTAGAGCACGCGAACTTAACCACTTAGCCACGGGGCCGGCCCCTAAGGTTTTATCTTTGATATGTCTCTCTTCTTGGTTTATGGACTCTTCCTGGTCAACTTTATTATGGTGGCCACCTGCTGTTTTGGCCTCCCAGTGTCCATGTCACTCTTCCTTTTGTAAAATCAAATGGATTTGTTTTGGTTGAACCAACAAAACCTCTACCACTCTCAGTATACTTGATTCTGGTGTGCTGGTAAATGTTTAACAATCAATATCCAGGGGAAAAGTCATGATTGGTAGCATTTCATTGGTGTAAATACTCCCACCATGGTCACAACCTATTAATTCAACACATATTTACTAAGTACCTAAAATGTTTGAGGAGGTACTGTTTTGGAGGCTGGGGATCCATAAGGTGAATAGAACCAAATAGCCTCTCTGCTCTTGGCTTTTATCTTCTGTTGGAAGATAGACAATAAATTAATAATTAAATGCATAAATTAAGTAACATGATAATATCAGGTAGTGATAAGTGCTATAAAATAAAGTAGAGCAAAGGTGAAACTAGCGATTGAGGTAGGGAGCTGTCTTAGACAATGTGGCCAGGGAGGTCTTTAGAAACTGACATTTGAGCTGAGACCTGAACGAGGAGAAGCGAACCACGTAAGAGCTGTGGGAACGGCCCCAACTTGCAGCCCTGGAACTTTCAGTGGATCTGTTTGGTCTCTTCTCACGGAGTTACTAACCTTGTGGGATGTCAGCCAGGAGGTGCTGGGTCCATTTTCCCATCTTAAAGGGAGAGAAACATTGAGATAAGAGAGAGAGACTGATTCCTGGTGACTCCTGGTAGTGACACTTGGACATTTGGACATGTGGACATTTGGACATTTTTACTCAGCTGCATCCAATGCCAGCGTATCCTTGCACTTTTTAGATATATGAGCCAATAAATACCACCTCCTCTTTTTCTGGCACAGACAGTTTGTGTCTTAATTAATGTCTTAACTAATAGGCATATCTACCTCTATGTCTTCAAATGCTACTTATATGTAAATGATTCAAAAATCTCTCTCTGTAGGTTGGATCTGATTCCAAACTTAAGACACATGTATGCAGCTACCTACTAGGTATCTTCACCTGCAGGTTTTTGCACACAGCACAAATGTAATATGTATAAATTTCAATTCATCACCATTCCTCCCCAAACTGCTCATTCCACTTTCTATTTCTCTCTCATTCTGTACTCCTTCCTCTTGTGCAACCTCCTTAACAAATTAACCATTAATTCCCATGGAATAAGGCTTATAAATGTCTTAGAAAACTCTCTTCTCTTTATTCCCACTCCCCAAGCTAAGGTGCTTTTTTCTCACCTAGATTACAAGTCTTTTTCTGTGTCTCTCTGAATCTGTTCTTCTCACCCTTTAGTTTTAGTTTCCACTGTGCGGCCAGAGTAGACATTCTCTTTTTTACATTAGGAAGTTTATTTAATAGTAAATGTTAATGGTAAATGACTTTAAACCTTGTATCTAGTTAGGATTCTCCAAAGAAACAGAACCACTAGGAGGAACGAGTAGGAGTCTATTTACATATATCTATGTGCATATATTTGTGTGTGTACATATACATGCATATATATACAATATACAATAAGAGATTTATTTTAGTAGAAATGTTGTGGTTTTTTTTGAGGAAGATTAGCCCTGAGCTAACTACTGCCAATCCTCCTCTTTTTGCTGAGGAAGACTGGCCCTGAGCTAACATCCATGCCCATCTTCCTGTACGTTATATGTGGGACGCCTACCACAGCATGCTTTTGCCGAGCGGTGCCATGTCCACACCCGGGATCTGAACTGGTGAACCCTGGCTGCTGAGAAGTGAAATGTGTGAACTTAACTGCTGCGCCACCAGGCTGGCCCCTCTTGTCTTTTTGATAATAGCCATTTAACAGGTGTGAGATGATATCTCATTGTGGTTTTGATTCCATTTTCCTGATGATTAGTGATGTTGCACATCTTTTCATATACCTATTGGCCATTTGTACGTCTTCTTTACTTTGAGGAGGAGGAAGAGAAGAAGAAGAAAAAAGAAGATTGGCAACAGATGTTAGCTCAGGTGCCAATCAAAAAAACAACAAAAGAATCCTCTGAGAATGAAGTCAGGGAACCAACATTTTTGACAACAGGCATCCTGATAATTCTCTTACACATGAAACTATGCATTGGACCCTCAGCTGCCTCAACTTGCCTTCTCAAGGAACTACTGAAATCATCCAGGAATTCTCAAGGTCTGGAGGTAGCCAGTTCTGTAATGCCTCGTCTTGGTCTGTGATGGTTAATTTTATGTGTCACCTTGGCTAGGCTGTGGTGTGCAGTTGTTTTGTCAACCCTAGCTTACATGTTGTTGTATATTCCAGTTGTAGGTTCTTCTGGTTGTGCTATATGGAATGCTGCCTCAACGTGGCTTGATGAGCAGAGCCATGTCTGCGCCCGGGATCCGAACCAGTGAAACCCTGGGCCGCCAAAGCAGAGTCTGCCAACTTAATCGCTCGGCCACGGGGCTGTCCCCTCTCAGAGGATTCTTATCTCCAAGGCTTAAGGTGAGTATTAAGTTAATTTTGTGGGTCTTCACCAAGATTTAAAAAAAACAAAAGAGTTAAAAGACTATAGAATGTATCAGAGGGCATCTCATGTGGTAAAAGTGAGTATTGTTTCAGTGAAAACTTTGTTTCCCTCATGAGTGTGTGCATGAGGGGACTGGGGCATGTTGTAAAATGTGTTTCTAACTGTGGGGCAGAGTCAAGGTCAAAAAAAGTTTGAAAACTTCCAGTGAGGGATATTGTCAGTATTCACCCTTGTGACATGATATGGCAAGTGACTCTTTCTTCTTTAGCTACACGGACTTTTATTGCTATTGACAGCTCCATCCATCCTTCCTTGGGCAACTTTTTCATCTTCTGGTCTCAGCGAGTCCTGTGGTTATGGAGTAATGAAAGGTTAAGGCAGAGAGGGTACAAAATGAGGGTACGAAATCCCCATTTCAACAAGCCCCAGCATCCTCTTCCTACCCACCAGTTCCTCCTCCCCTTTCCCTGGACTCCCTCTTTGCAATTTGTACAACTTTCTGTTGCTTGTTCTGCAGGGACAGCAGAAGCCTGAAGTCAGATGTAGGGTCAAGCGCCCCGCAGAGCAGATGGCAATAGCAAAACGTGCTTTAATAACTCCCAGTTCCCAAGCAGCTCTGGGAACCAAGCGCCAGATTTCCAGCTCCTGTTGCTCCCCGGCTTCCCAGCCTGAGGGAAGACCCGACTGGTGGCTTTGAATATCCATCAACAAATAATAAATAATAATAATAAACTGCCTGCTGCGGGCTTGTTGGAGCCAGGGAGGCTGGGTTTGCTGACGCTTTTTTGCTTCTTAACACAACCTCAAAGTCAATTTTAAGCAGAAAACATAGCAGCTTTGCAGTGCAGGAATTTCTCCCTGCCGCTGTCCTTAAGTCAGATTCCCAGGGTCAGAACCCATCTGGGTGAAATTATGAAATGGGTGGTGTGTCCATGGTGACCTGGAATTCTCAGATTTACAGTTTTTCTCTCCCCTCCGATGTGCCCTGTTTCAGATTCCACACTGTTTTTTAAACGTCCCCACTCTCCTCTTTTCTTCCAGGTGATGGGCTGGAAAAGACCTAGATTGAGTAAAGGAGTCCTGAGATGTGAGGGGGTGTCCTTTCAGAAAGACTTGCCCTCGAGAATGATTAAGATCTTGGGCTTCGGGGTCAGAATTCCTTGGTTTGAATGTGAATTTCTGCTCTTCTACATGTGTGTGTGACCTTGAGCATATTACTCAACTTCTCTGAGCCTCAATCCCTCATCCACAGAGCAAGGATAATATTAGTAGTAGTAACTATAATAGGTAATATTTATTTAGTGGTGCTTATGTGCCAGGCAGTCCTCTTAGTGATTTACCTGCCTTATCCCCTGGAATCCTCATAAGAACCCTAGGAGGGAGGTAATGTAATTGTCTTTGGCTTACAGATGAGGACACTGAGGCAGAGAGCGGTTAAGGAGGGCGCCCCAGGCCACACAGCTGCTGAGTTGGGGACCAGGTTTACTCACACCACGGAGCCTCTGCTCCACATCTGCCAGATGCTAAGTGGCAGTAAGCATGGCCAGGCTTCCTTAACATCCAGGCTCTGGGACAGTGGAAATTTCCCTTTAGGATTTTGATTAGCCCAAAGTAAACATTTTTAATTCCAAATTTTCAGGTCCAGGGAGATTGTTGGTGTAGATAATTACCCTAACACCATGCAAAGCTGCCATGGCAACTGGTCCCTGCTCATCTCAGCCCTGTACCTGAGAGCCAGGCGTGGGCTTTGCCTCTCCCAAATGTCAGTGCATTGACGAGAGAGACCCTGTGTTCCGAGATTCTTTACAGCACCCAGCATGTTGAAAAGCTTATCCTCAATGTCCAGAGTTTTAAATCCTCAGCATGATGAATGGCCTCTTCTGGAGGGCCCTGGCTCCTAAGTCCTTCCTTCTAGATCTGTGTAAAGCATGGCCTACCCATGGCAATTCTTTTTAAACTGCAATTACTCTGGGTTGGAGAAAACTTTGAGACATCAATTCCTTATGGTGCCTTCATTTGTCAGGTTACTTTCCTCTCAATTGTGAGGAGCCGGGTCCCTCTGCACCCAGGTGGAGGGGAGGTTGGAGTTTGACATTGACCATCCAAGTTTGCTTTGGGTCAGCTACGCTGGGCTGGCCTGGACTATGGACTCTATCTGCAAAACTGCTCTGAGGGGTGGCAGGAGATGATATTTCTTTTTTGCTCATGGTCAAAGACTGAGGGGGCCCTCCTATATTTTTGACAAGCTGGGAGCTGGCATGGGGATCTTGCATTTGCTGTTTTCCACACTGTCTGCCACCCCATTGCTCACTTCTGGACTTCTCAGAGATGAATAATTTAGCTGGCATAGGAATAAAAGTCCTAAACTCTCATCTCACTTCATTTGGGATTCACATTTAGCAGCTCGAGGTAGAAGGGGACAGGAAGAGTGACTGAGAGAGAAGGTAAACCCATGATATGCCACAGCTTTATGCCCTTCCTCATGAAGGAAGTTTGCCAGTGCCAGGCACGAAATGGCCCAAACCCTACCCGTGGGAAGCACATTTCAATAGGACTCCTGGAAAATGATTCAGTCACACTCGCTCCTAATCCGATTTAATGATCCTATTTTGATAGCATTACGTATTTATTTGCTGGTTAGGAGGAAAACCACCACCTCACAAGGTCTCCCTGCAGGTGCTCTAAAAACAGGGCTACCGGGGAGCCCCTCTTCCTTGCTCCATTCCGGGGGTTAGGGCTTTAATGTGAGAAGGTGGCCTTCAGACGGGCTGCGATGTTTGAAAGGGCAGAGATCAGGCAGGCGGGTGGCAGTGCTAAAAGTTCTAAACAAGCCAGCTGGGGCGGGAGCGTGGTCGTGAGGGAACATTATCTGGTGTGATTCTTTGTTTTCACGGCATCACCTCCTATTCCTCAGACCAACAGAATCACCAAGCTGTAAACGGCACACCTTACAAATCAGGGTGCCCTGACGTGGCTGGAGCGTTCATTACCAGCCGTAAAGGCACGCCAGCAAGAGAGGTTGCTGTTCTGTAGCCCAATTTTCCATCGCAATAACCCAATTAACTGGTGTGTGTGTTTGTTTTACAAAGCTCCAAGCTACAATAAACCATACAGATACGTGGGCTGCAGAAAGCTCTGTAATTAGGACAAGGTGTACAAATTAAACTACTCTTTTTAAACTTCAAACCCGCTAACTTCTGACATACTGTACTGCTGGGGCCTCTGGGAGTGAACCCAATTAACATCTTAGTATTTTATAAGCATCGTTTTAATTGCATTTGTATGCAATCTTCTCTCCAAGTGCCTTTCAAGGTGCTAGTCCTTGTTCAGCTTTTATTACTTTGGTGATTTAAATCTTCTCTCTCGGAGGTTCCCGTTAATAATGACGACTGCTACTTCAAATGCTGGTCCAACATAAAACTCGTCTCTCAAAAGAATTATGCTTTAAAACAGTTACATTTAACTTTATTATTACATTTTTAGTTTTTTTCTCTGTTTGAACATTATGCCTTTAAACGTTTTATCAACCTGTCAGCTCTTGTAATGGCTGGCAAAGCGATTTCTTTAGGAGCTGGGATGATGGTTTTCCCCCTGCTCCCTCCTCTGCTCACCTTTAGTCTGGAGTAAAGGTGTTTCATGCCCTTGGATGCCATGGTGATGAAGGAGTATTTGAATGAGCAAATTTGCATTTTTTAAGTTTCCTCTTGGGTTTCCAAGCATCTTGGTCTACATTTTGAAGCTGAGACTTAGGGTGAGGCAAGTGAGGCATTTTCCTCCTATGCAAAACTTAAGGGGGCACCAAAAAACACAGGGATCAAGATAAGTAACATTTTAATGCAACATTAAAAAAATAAAATCATTAAAATATGACTCACAGACCAGCTACCGGTTATTTTAACCCATCTTTTTGGAGCCGGGGCCTGAGTTAGGGTGAGGCAAGGGATGCAGCATTGTAAAAGTGCAGACTTGGTTCCTGTTTTTATTTAGAATTCGGATATTTTCTCCACTTTGGATTTTTTGGAATTCATTTCTATTTTTAAAAATTACTGTATTAAATATAAATATTAAATACTGTATTATATATTTTGATTCCTGAGTTTTTGGTGCCCCCTTAAATTTTGCACATGGGTGAGTGTCTCCTTCACCTCCCCCTTGTCTGGACGCCGCTATAAATCTAAGTGCAAGGAAGACTTTAAAAGGAATGTAAACATCTGAAAAAGTCCCAAAGGAAAGTTTTCACCCAGTGATTCAAACATATAGGGAAAAACTCAGCCCCAAGCATATTTCTTTCTAAGTATGCTGTGCATGGAAGTCCTCACTTTCTACTTAGAAGCACCAAACCAGTGGCAATACCTGAGACTATGGGAACAACCGAATGACAGACTCTTCTCCTTCATAACCCTAGCCCACAAAAGCAAAGTGTGTCCGTAATTTTCCTTTCGTGCTTCTTACTGCAAGAAGGAGTTAGGAAAAGCGAGTACTAATGTTGTGCTCAATTAGGATTTCTGTTATCTGGATAAAAATATACAGTCTTGAGCAGACAGTGAGATCCTCCTGGAATATTTTAAACCTTTTTGCTTGATTGAGTGTCTTGTCAAACAAAACTGGCAGCCTCTCTCCCAGAGCTGCCTGAATCTATGCAGATATGATTTCTATCATGCCTTTATTATGTGTAGTCTGTAATAAGGATGAGCACATATAAATCATCTCTGGGTGGCAGTTAGGATGCAATACTCAAAGGAGAAAGAGATTTCTGCTTTCAAATGTCTAGTGATTCCAGATATTATATTGCAGGTCTCTCCTGAACTGCACAATCTTCAATTCTACTCAAGCCCTTCTGTGGAAGAATGAGACTTTTATATCTTTCTTTGCAAGAATCACTAGCGAGATAAGAATTGTGTCACTAAGACCAGCACACTGTATCTTTTTGGCTAGTGTGATATCAAAGTTGCATTTGCACAGAGGGTCCTTCTGTAGCTTGATTCAAGAGGCTAGTCTTGAGAGATGGTGGGGAGTCCTCAGGTTTTGGGTCTGCTTTGCTTTCCTAGGGCAGAGCCTCAGAGTAGGGAGGCATCAAAACTCGGTTGATCTGAATCTGCAACAAGGACAGAGTGCACTTTTGGTGACATTTCAAAGGGTCATTCTTTTCCCTGAATCAGGAACTGGGTCATAAATATCTCAACCTCCTCTCTATGACACAAATCATAATTTGGCAGGGGAAAAAAAGAACCCAACAGTATCACAAATCAAAAAGCCAGACCTTGCTACTATTTTACTGTTAAAATCTATTGAGCACGTATTATGTGCCTAGTGTTAAGCATCTCCTTATATTATTTCATTTAATCTTCTGTAGACCACAACAATGCGGGTACTAGTAAAATACCAATTGGACAGATAAGAGAAGGGTAAGTAAGTTTTACTATGAGCCTGCCATCACAAGTTTAGTAGATTATGGGCCAGGATTTAAATCCAGGCACACTGGCGCCTGATCTGACTTATCCACGCTGTTTTCACGTACTGCATGGTCTGGGGTCAGTTGAGCTCTCAGATCTCAGGAAGATCAGGCCAAGAGTGAAATAGCTGGCTTGGAAATCAAAGCAAATAGGTGGTTTAGAGAGTTTCAGGATCCCACTAGAGTTGCTGTTAAAAGGCATTCTACAGGAATTCTTTGATTGGGCTGTGGTGTGTGTGTGTGTATGAATTGAGGGTGTCAGAGGTGACAGGGAGTGGAGTAAATCCCAGACGCATTGTGAAGTCACATTTGTCTTTGGGACCCCCAACTCTCTGGTCTGCAGTTTACTTTCCCTTTCAGTGCCTTCTCTTCCTCTCTCCAGGAGCCTTGGATTTGACTGCTGTATGTCCACCATCTCATGGTGCAGCATACATAGAAAATGACAAATGAGAATTTCAAATGGGGGGTTTGACTGCCCTTGTGTCTGCTGCCCAGCTGCCTGGGGGCTGAGGAGGCTCAGGATCATGCACGCCTATAACGGAAGCCCTGTACCAGACCGTGAGCACCGTGAGACCGTGGGGCCATGTATCTCTGTGCCTGGCACAGTTGTTGACTGGATAAATCACTAGATTCACTCCTGGTGCAAAGGTAGACATTGGGATAAAATAATTCCCGCCAAGTTGCTAGAGATTTACCCAGTAAATATACACACGTAAGACTGCCCTACATTTTGGAAACATTAGCTCTTGAGAATAGGAGATCTTTTGCAGCAATGGACTTTTCCCAGCACCTGCCATCATGCTGAATGGCATCTTTGCCCTGCAGTGAGAGTGAGAGGTGAAGACTAGTATGCCTCAGGGAGACGGAGGAGTAAGATAAGGAAGGAGGCTTGGGGAGAGAGCAAAGAACAGAGAGAAGACAAAAAGACAGGAAGAGAGGAGCGTTTCAGGACTGGAGTCTTTTTTAATGGGACTGAGGGGGAATGGTTGTCTGAACAAACCCAGGAAGTTGCTGTGACGTGCACTCTTTTCTACCTTATCTGCAGGCAGCTCCGGCCAGATAAGGGGTGTCACTGTGATTTCTCAGCCTTGGCTGTTATGGCTGTGTGGTTGTCCAACTCCCAGCCCTGAGTGTCTGTGTACGGGCTTCCCTGGATTTTCTCAGAAATCCAAATGGTTGGCGCAAGGATTCAGACAGACTTTGGAAACTGAGCTGCTGAGAGTTGAGAGCCCAGCTGGTAAGGTGTGTGCCTTGTCATAGCTTGGTGGAAAAAGCATTGCTTAGGACCCTTATAAGGGTCCCAAGATCATCTTCATCTGTAAACTGGCGATGGTAATTTCTTCCCAGCCTACCTTCCAGAATTGACAAAGATGATCCAATCTCCATAAAAGTGCTTTGAACACTGTAAAGTCTATGCAGGCATAAGACATTAGTATGCTTTAAGGAGGCAACATAATTTCAAATTGGGAAGGGAAGCCTGTGTAGAGGTCAAGCTGGTCTACCCTTTTGTCTCAATGCAGGTGATTTGCCCTGAAGTGATTTGATGCTATGGATGGCAAATCCTCCTCTGAAGCTCCCTAGGGGTGGGTATTTCACAGCCTCATTCAGGCTTGCAATTGGGAAGTTATTCACACTTAACCTAAAATTTGCCTGTTGCAGTAGGAGCTCTTACCTTTTTACTTCTAATATAGATGGACACAAGCTAGTCTACATCATCCATAGTAGCATGTCCCTATATGTGCTTAAAGACTACTCAGAGTGCCTCCCACGGGATTCTTTTCCTTTGAGCAGGGGCCACTGCTCTAGGAGGTCCTTTTAATTCGCTTCCCAATTTCATTTTCTTCCCTTCCATCATTTGGGCTGTTCCTTGTGGAAGTTGAGGTTGCAAGCCCTCAACTTCTGTCATGCCTTGTGGCCCAGGAGTGAGGACACACCTAGGCCACTTCGAGGTACGGTTGAGTGGTTCCTGTGGGCATCAGTTGGTGATGGAGGAGGGGTGGGGAATTCTGGGCCACTGTGTTGCTGACTGTTGACCTAAGAGAGTCCTAGTGGCAGTCCCTGGCCAGATTTAGCCCTGCCTTTGGCAGCTGGAAGCCTATGGCAGGTGAGACTTGCTGAGAAGATCCACTTTTCTAGCTTGATGCAGACAGACTCTGGGGCATGGCCCAGATAGGCTAAACTCAGAGTATGCTGACATCTGCACATGGACAACATTTAATGCGTGATTCAGTAATTGCTCAGATGGCAGCCTGAAGTCAGCAAAACAATGCTGGAGAAACAAACGGAATTCCAGGGTGCTAGTTCTAGCCTTTGACAAACAGTGTGACTTGGGCAGGTGACTTGGCCTCTCTCAGCCTCAACTTCCTGATCTGTAAAATGAGGACCATAGCTACTTCACTGGATGCCACGTGAAGACCAGAACTCATGTATGTGAAAATGTGGAGGACAATTTAATTTGCAAATTATATGAGATGATTATTATTTTCTTTTATTAACGTTATCTTTCACCTCACTAAACAAACTTCTCTATCTCCTTGTGAAAAAACAAAGGAAAGCATAAATTTTCAGGACTCTAAGTGGCCAAAAAAAGTCATTGTGTCAGATTTCCGATTCAGTACCCGAAACCCCCACCAAGCTGGGCCATTGCCTTTCCATGTGGAGACCCTGGAGCTTGGCGAAGTTTCCTTGTCTGGCTGGGCCTGGAAGGATCAGGCTGGTTGAGGTGCCCATGCCAGAAGGAGATGGAGCAATGATTCATCACTAGTGTTCTGAGTGTTAGGCCAAGCTAGTTGAGGGTTCATTGTCTTGGAGACTCTCTGAGGCTACAGAAATGGATCTGACACTGGCCCTGCACCCAAGAACCTTCCAGAGTTTAATCATTTCTTCATTCAACAGACATTTATTATGCTACTGTGTATTAGGCACTGTGCTAATTTCCAGGATACAGTGATAAACAAGACAGATATTGTCTCTGCTCCTGTGGAAGCTACACTCTGAATGGCTCTGGATGGGCTTTAGGGCATTGATGAATTTCCTGAAATTAGATACAAAATTACTTGTGTTTGTGCAGTTTTTTTTTGTCCTTGGGGAATGTGTTTGTATCTTTGATAGGATTTTCAAAGGGGCCCAGGACTCCTCCAGAAAGGTTAAGAACCATAGTCTGGTGGGAAAGATAAGCTAGTCACATGAAACAGTAACTACAAGGCAGGAAGTGTCTTGTTGTAGAGAGTACACTGTGGATATACAAAAGAGGGAGTGATTCTTGTCAGCTGGGCTGTTTGGGGAAGGCTAAGTGGGGAAGGATGTATTTGACCTGATCCTTGAAAGCTGGGAGAGCGCAGTTTAGTTCCTCTTTATTACATAACATGTGGAGAAACCATTCAGATCATAGTATGTGAATAGTGCCTGTTGGAATTGAGCAGTGCACAGCCTGTGCAGCCATATATGGCAACCCTGACTTAGTTGGGGGAGAGAAATCATCCTTGTGTTGGTGAGTTATGGCTCTCTTGATCAAGTTATCCCAGCCACGTCTTTGTCATATCACGCCAATAGACTAGAAAGACCAATAGGAGAAACATCAAAGAGAAACTCAGTAATATCACTGCTTGTGGGGCAACCTCAGTGTGCAAATAGGATCAATTTTCTTATTTTTCCATTTAATTACTTGAAATCCTTACATGCCTTATTAAAGAAGGCTCAGAGTCTCCCGCTTCTCCTTGAATTATCCAAAACCTCAGGGCTTGCTTACTTAGCCCAAAGGGTGGTCTGTCTTTATGGGACACTCGCTGAGGAGGGAATTGGAGCATGGTCAATCTTCTAGTGATGTGGTTTCTCACTGGCCCGTGATGTGACTGAGAAAGCATAGTTCTGCCCCATTCTTGGGCAAGGCTTCAGCTCAAGTCCGGTCACGACTGCACTAGAGTCTCAGGCTCACTCGGCTCACCTTCACTTGCTCTAGCGTCACTGTCAACAGTGTCATTGGTTAAGGGCTAACTTCAAAGTCCACTCCTTCACCAGCCCAGAACATTGATCCTGCTTTCTCCCCTCTGGCTCCCTCCCCTGGGGTGGGGCTGCTTCCTTCTCAACCCCTCAAAAGGCAGAATGTCTCATTACATCCTTGTCTGAGAACAGTCACGTACTCTCACGATATCCCCTTTATGAAGAAAGTTCCCTTCGGGGATTATACTGTGATGCAGCTGGGAACTTTTGCTGAAGAAAAAGAAACTTAGCCCAAGCTCAGTCTCTGGTAAGCAGTCGTCCGATGGGCTCCCTCTCTACGAACAGATCTTATGGTTACGGTAGTGCAATGGGAAGATCGTGAGCTTTAGAGTGGGAATCTGGATTTGGGTGCTGCTTCAGATCTGTGACCTCAGGCAGTTTATTCAACTCTCTCTGAGCTTCAGTCTCTTCTGCTCTGAAATCTTTATATATTGCCACCTCAGAGGGTTGCTATGCAGGTTAAATAAGATGATGCATATAAAGCACTTAGCACTGTGCCTGGCATAGAAGTAGTACTCAAAAACTTTATCTAGAAGTAGTACCAGAGGTGAAGAAGAAAAGAAGGAAGAAAAAGAAAGAAAACTGGGCAGGTAGCTAGAATGGAGGGGGCTGTGGCAGATAGACGGCTAAGATCCAAGATCACCCGACTCTACTCCTGTTTTATGCATCAGCAGCCTCCCCCCTCCCATTCCTTCTTTTCTTCAAAAGCAGAAAAAATTGTAACCGGGGCTTTCCTCCAACTCCAGGAAGCATGGGTGCCATCTTTTCCCCAGGAGCTTTTACTTCCCAGCTTTCTCAGTGCGTGGGATTCCTTTGATACCCTGAGCTAACTGTGAGGCCCCAGCCTCCAGGCAGCCTAGGCACATCCCCTGTGTTCTCCCGGCTAGGCCTGCCCTGGGAGCCACCCACTCAGCTTCTCACAGCTGGTCCTTCCTGCTTGTGCCTTGGAGGCATTGGTGACCTTGGGCCCACTTTCCGTTAACCCTGTTCTGCCAAGGCTCATTGCAGGGGGAAAGGGAGATCTTCCCAGAAGCCTTGGGCCCTCCAGTGAGGTGTCCTGTGGGACTAGGGCCTTTGGCCAAGGGATGGCCCCAGAAACTTAGCAGCAAGAGTCAGGCTTGTGCTCTGTGCTCTGGCTGCCTCCCCTGACCACGCCCCCAGCAGCGACCTCGGCTGTGCTTCACTGAAACTTGGTAGTTGCGTATTGAGCTCTTCTTGGCACCCACTGGGCAAAAAAGTGACATGCTGTGGCTGTGAGCTTCCCAGGAAAGGACAGAGGGACCCAGAATGCTCTGCGCCTCTCTAGGGGCTGGCAAGCTGGACTCAAGCAGGGTGCTATCTTGCACCCTGAATCTAATTCTGGGCATGGCATTGCTTGGGGCCTCTGTTTCTCCTGGGGTCTACGCAGACCCCACGATAATTAAAAAGTATTTCCAGCATGTTTAGGGTGGGGAGGAGAGGCACCGTCCCTCTCCCTCACTTTCACATCGACATTAGGTCTACCACCTAGGAGTTGTGTTAACTTGAGCAAATTACCTCTCTTCGCAATAGGTTTCCCCATCTGTAAAGTGGCAATAGTAATGGTGGTTGTGATAAGACAATGCTGGTAAGCCCTTGACACAGTGCCTGGCAGGTAGTATATGCTCAGTAAAGATTTGTTGCTATGATTATTATTTGCTTGAATAGCTCTTTTAATTTCCCAAAGCTTCACACACCTCTTACTTAAAATTTCAAGCCTCATGGAACCTCTTTGCAGGAAATCAATCCCATTTGACCGTTGAAGAAACGGAGGCACAGAGAAGTAGGGTGACTTGACTGACATTGATAGCCAGGGTCAAGTCAGATCTCCTGATTTCCAGGGGTGCCCTCTCCTGGAACCAAGAGAATAAATTGCAGGATTTTACCATCTCCAGGCACAGTCCATTCTCCAAGTTCCCTATATGTTGAATCACTAATACTAATAATAGCACCAGTAATTATGATCTCATTTAATCCTTACAACAACCCTGTGAGCTAGGTATTATTGTTCTCCCCATTTTTCTGATGGGAATATTGAGGTTTGGATGAGTTAAGTAACTTGTCTGAGGTCACACAGCTAGAAAGTGGTAGGACTGCAGTTTGAGTCTAGATCTTATCGTCTCCAGAGCTGAGCTCTCAATGACTTCTAGGTTCTCTCATATTGATTCACATGGAGCTTTTTCCTCCAGGTGATAAATACCTATCCCAAAGTTTCCCAGAAGCTGGTCCAGGCCTGCCTGCCAAGAGGGAGGAGGAAGAGGGAGCTGGGGAGTTGCAAACTGAGTTGGAACAGAAGAACCTGAACGAGGCTCAGTGCCTCTGTTTGAAGTTAAGAGGCAAATGTCTCTCCCTGATCAGCCCCATGAGTCAGCCACGTATGAGGTTGTGGCATGTTGGAAAGCCTTTGAGAAAAGTTATCTATTCTGTTGTAGTTGACCTTCTCCAGGGCTCATGATCCAGCGGACCCTTGCATGTCCCCTCACCTGCAATGGCTGAGGGATAAGTCTTCAGCAAACACTCCTTGCCTCTTGCTGCATCAGGTGGATGGAAATTTCCAGTGTTCAGCCATAACCTGGAGTTAGGTGTCATCAGCTGACTCCAAGGGGGAAAATTCTACATGGAGAAACACCAGGGATAAATTCAGTGGGACTGGACCTATGGATGCATAGGTAATGGATAGCTGGAGCTTCTGTGTCAGGAAGTTGCAAAAAAGGGGCCTGTGCTGAAAGCCCTTGGAGCAGATCACATAACTGTGTTCGGGCATCAGGATCATTACAGCATGTCTCCTAACCCAGCCTTCTAGTTACGTTCAAGGAAGAAACACATGGCTCCTGCCCAAGGCTTGCATTACAAAGTCTTATGAGTGGAAGGGACTTTAGAGGTTTTCTAATCCAGCATATAGATCATATTCATCTTTCCACTCTCCAATCCTGTGTGCAGAGCAATGGCAGACATTACTAATTGATGGTAGTGTTCTCTCTGGAAAGGCCTAGATGTAGCCTCAGATCCCTTTAACACCTAGTGGTCCAAGCAATATGGAGTTGGCCCAGGACTTGAACTTTTAGCTTAGTTCTCTTCATATGGTTCCTTCTTGAGTCTGAGGGAATGGGAGACTTGGGGAATCCTGCCTGGGAAGTATAGGCATTTCTGTCTTTATTGGATGTCACTAGGGGCAACCTGAGCTCTTGGAAAGGACACTAGATCAGGAGACATGATGTCTGGGTCTAGTCTTGATGCTTCCACAAAGATGCTGAGTGATGTTAGGCAAGGCATAAGCTCCTTGGATCTCAGTTTGCCTCATCTTTGAAATGAAAGGCTTGAGAGGACTACATGATTGCCACGGACCTTCTTTCAGACCTGTGGCTTTGGCATGTTTTGGTATGTCAAGATATGTCATGGTGATATATGTTCTTTGCTCCTAGGAGTAGTATCTATATGCCCTATGTCACCAAGGGCAGACATGTGACAATCATACTGCCACTTCCCACTCCCAGTAGCTTCTTCCCAAGGCCAGTAACTTACACTGGCAAAGTAGACTCTGTGAGGACTCGGTCTTAGATTTGTTCTCATCTATTTTGGCATGGGGGTCTAGGCAGTCACTGCCAATTGATCAAGGTTTGTAAGGGAAAGAAAAACTTTGCCATCTGTCATGGGCTGAGTTGTGACCCTCCAAAAAGATTCATGTTGAAGTCTGAACCCCCAGCACCTCAGAATGTGACCATATTTGGAGATAGGGTCTTTACAGAGGTGGTTAAATAAAAATGAGGTCATTAGAATGGGCCCTAATCTAATACAATTGGAGTCCTTATAAGAAGAGGAAACTCGGACAGAAGCTCGTACAGGGGGAAGATAACATGAAGATGCAGGGAGAAGATGGTCATCCGTAAGGCAAGGGGAGAGAGCTAGAACAGATCCTTCCCTCATGGCCTTCAGAGATAGTTACCCTGCCAATACCTTGATCTTGGACTTCACCTCCAGAACTAGGAGAAAAATAAATTTCTGTTGTTGAAGTCACCCAGTGTGTGATATTTTATAATGGCAGCCCTATAAAACTCACACTCCATCCTTTGCCTACACGGAGTCTGGCAGGAGAGAAGCAAACAAAAATACGAAATAATCAGAGTGTTCACTTTGCCCTCATCGCCACCGTAGAAGGCTGGCCTTGAAGACCTGGTGAAGTTGGGGTTTTATTGCAAGAAGCTAGGTATGTAGAACCTGGAGACCTATTGCCCTAATTCTTTGGGCTTGGGTGAGTCCTTGAATTTTCCTGGACCCCGTGTCCTCATCCGTAGAGTGAGACATTTAGATCGGAGCAAATGTTCTCAAACTCCTTCTTAAGCTTCAAAATTCTTTATTCAAACAAAATCGTAAGCAAAAACTTAAGAAATAAAACCTAGATAAACATGAAACTGTTCTGATAGAGGTAGAAGTGAGGCTCTTGGGCCTGTCTTCTCTCCTCCATCCCCTGGACCCTGAGCATAGCTACAATGACTAAAACCCCATCCCAGATCAGATGTTCTGCAAGCCCAAGAGTCTAACGTTCGAGTCTGTTGGGCTGGGGGACCCTTAAGAGAGGAGTGTCTCTTAATCAACTTAGCATAGTGCCAGGTACGCAGCAGGCACTCAATAAATATGAAAGGAAGGAAGGAGGAAGAAATGATAGAAAAAGGAAAGAGCAGCAGATATTGCCACAGATTCTGGGGGCCTAGGCAGCTCCGTGGATAGCCTGAAGATGTTTTGTTTGCTTTGGAAAAGTCACCTGGAGCTCACTAGCATCAGGCAGAGCCTTTTGCCTCACCTAGAACTTTCTTGCCTTTTCTAGGAACTAAGGCCACAAACTGAAACTAAATCAGGGACTGGAGAAACCGAGGTGAGTGGAAATGGACTGAGATCTCCAACGAGGCCAAAGGGTTAAATCGCTATTTCAGGCAAGCTGGGGTTTGACTGGCTGAGGGAGTAAAGAAGAGAAGTTGGGAGCCTGGAAGCCAGGAACCTGGGAGGTTGGTTTTCTTGTTGGCTCCTAGCTAAGGGTTTGACATTTCACCTGCTAGATGGCGCTGTCCTCTAAGGAAAGAGCCAACTCTGCTCTAATGGGCTCCGTCAAGGAAATAGGAACAACTGAAGTTGAAAAGAATTGACGAGCAAGAAGTAGAAGGGATGGAAGACAGCC
This sequence comes from Equus quagga, assembly GCF_021613505.1. Lineage (NCBI taxonomy): Eukaryota > Metazoa > Chordata > Mammalia > Perissodactyla > Equidae > Equus > Equus quagga. The sequence goes on along the minus strand of NC_060273.1, from coordinate 63,428,152 downwards.
CTTTCCCCAGCAGCAATGTCTCCTTTTGTGGTGGTTCTGGTTCTTTTTATAGATTTTATTTTGCAGTGTGGGTGTTTTATACATTACATCTGAAAAGTCACAGGGCCTTTTGCTCTGAACAAAAGTGAATAAGAAATACGTGTTTGCGTGTGCATGCATGTGTGCGCTCATGTGTGTGTGTGTGTGTATGTGTGTGTGTGTATTGGGAAGAAGGGGCAGGTCCCGCCCCAAGGCTGCAATTTACAAATGACATGTCCCAGCCTTGATCTTTGGCCTGGACTTAAACAAGATCAGTGGGAAAAAGAAGCAGTCAGTCCTTTCTCCATACTGCCTGCCAAGCTGGAGCCTTGCACTCCTGTGGCTTTACTCTGAAGCCTTCTATCTCAGCTCCAAACTGCAGGGGCAAACTGCATGGAGGGACTGAGACTCCCTTTCCCCGGGGCAATGTTAGTGTTAGACTGACGTGCTGGCTCCCAGTCTGCATGCGAAATCAGGGACGCAGCCTGCAAGTACTCCCACTCTATCAGCAGCCAGAAGGAAGGAAAACAAAGATAAAGGGGGGATGGAAACCAGGAGGGGCTCCAAGGGGAGGGAGAGGAGGGCTGAGGAAAGACAGGAGACAAGGGAACAAAGACCAGAGGTGAAAGGTGAAGGGGTTGGGGAAGGGCAAGAGGGATACATGGGACCAGGTGTCCAGAAAGAAAGGGAAGGGCCACGGAGAGGAGCCGTGGTGGAGGAGAGAGGATGGACCAACGGGGGAAATGGGAAGAGGAGGAAGCTGGAGTGGAGCTTTCAAGTCTGTGCTAAAGCCAGGAAACTTAAAAGGCAGGGGAAGGAGGCTCTGCCAGGCAAACAGGAAAACAGAGGGAGAGGAAGTCTAGTAATTAGAGAAAACCTGACCAAGGGCCTGAAAGGAGGGGAAAACCACTGTGATGGAGAAGTTGCAGAAAAGCGAGGCAGGAGATAGTGGCAAGGGAGCTTTGAAGCAGGAGCATGGAAGCAAGCGAGGCAGAGAGGAGAGCCGGGCTAAGAAAGGGGAAAAAAGCAGGGAGATGGAACAAGCAAAATACAACACAAGCGAGAGTGAGGGAACAGAGAAAGAACCATTAAAAGAATGCTTACCTTACAGTCGTAAAAACTGGAATGTGTGTGTTTTGGCCTGCGGCCATCGTCCAGGAAACACAGTGTGGCTTTTAAGCAAATTGTGGAGTGGTTGGGTCCACACATTAGTAGCCTGCCCTAGTCTGCTGCTTTGAAACGCAACTGCTCTGAGCTGCCCACTTGTTGGCTGGCAGCCTGCTGTTGGGGACATCACATGGAACCTGCTGTCCGCACCGAGGGTCACCCCTGCTTGATTTCTGTTGCTCTAAGTTCAGAGGCACCAGCCTCTCCTCCAGGGCAGTTGCTTCCCTTCGTGGGCCACAAGTTGAGATATGTATCTTGCAGGATGACCTGCTTGCCGTGTCTTGAATCAGTGGTCTTTTTGAGGGTGTTTCTTGGTGGGACAGGGGCAGAGGCTCTAGGAGGGTGGAGGAGGAGATGTGTTAAAGGCAGTGCTGGATGGAGATTAAGGGAAGTGCCCCTGGAGTCTGGTGAACCACAATTCGGTTCCTAGTTTTACCATTTTACTGTGTAAACTATCATATCTTCCTTAGTCTCTCTGAACCTTAGCTACTCATCTGTAAAATTGCACTCATAATAACACCTATCTCATAGGGTCCCAATGAGGCTTAAATGAGATGATCCATGTGTCTAGTGGAGTGGCTAGCTCATTTTAATGCTCACTAAATGTTAGCTGTCCTTCTTTGTGTTATTACTGAAGACCAGATAACTGTGTGTGTCTATGCATGTGACTTTTGTGTGTTTGGGGGGATCAGTTCTTGAAGGCAAAGTGAGGGGCTTCGATTTGGAGGTATTTTAGCAAGGGAATGATCTGTGCAAATCATTGTTTGCAAAGATAGATTCAGCAGTGACGTCGGGGGAGTAGGGGTGACCATTTTGGTGACCAGAGCATGCATGAAATAGTGGGGAGGGAGGTGAAAAAAATTTAAAGGGTATTTTGAGAGGCAGCTCAAACCCAAAGAACTTTATGATTGGACCGGTGGTGGAAGAGGGACGTATTAAACATGACTCCAGGGCTTGGGAGCCTAGAACAGGGATCGGAGGAAGCTCTCAAGCTAAGAATGATATTTTATGTTTTTAAAAGATTGTAAAAACCAAAGAAGAACATGCGACAGAAACTATATGTGGTCTGCAAAGCCTAAAATATTCACTATCTGGCTCTTTACACAAAGAGGTACCCGACCTCTGACCTGGTCTGGGGTATCAGAAGAATCTGCCCCGGCAATTGAGAAGCCTGGAGGGGTTTTGAACAGATTGCAATGCTGCCCAGAAAATTAGAGCAATCGGAGATGGAAATGAACATGGCTTGTGCTAAACAACAGTAAGAGGATGAATTGGTTTGGTAAATAACAGTAAGCAAATATCACTGGCCGTTCTTGTTATCAACAATATTGTCACTCTTTTGCTGTCATTAGAACTTAGGGTCTGGTCTTGGAACCTCAATTTTCTTATTTCTAAAGCACGAGGTTTGCTAAGATCCCTTCCAACTCTGTGTTTTTTAAAATTTTTTTGTCAATTTCTTCTTCCTTCCTCATTTCCCTTCCTCCCCTCTCTCAATGCAGTTACAAAGACCCTTAATTCCCTTTGACATTTCTGACAGGTGGGTCATCTCTTCCTCACCTCTTTAAAAATCCTGATCATGTAAGAACTGATTCTGTTTTTCCCTTCACCATTCCAAGTGATCTCTCTTCCTTTTGCAGCCCCTCCCCCTCCAGGCGCTTCCAACAAAAGAGTCAGGTCATTTTTCATGCGATATCAGCCGAATGTCAGCCTCCGAAGCATTTGTCCTTGTTTCTCTGAGTGTCGGAAGTTCTCCGTCTTCCCACTAGGGCTTTCTGAGAGCATGGAGTGGATCCCAGAATTTGTAATCCTCCCCGCTGCAACTGAACCTCTTCCCACACCATGTTTGAGAAAAACGATTGGGGGGGGAGTCGGGGAAAGGCCGACGGAGGAGCAAGGCACGGGGGCCTGGCTGGCGCGCAGCAGCCCCGCGGGTTTGCTGGCGGCCAGGATGCGCCCCGCCGGGTCCTTACCGCTGCCTTGAGAGGCCAGTCAGGGGAGAGAGATTAGGGTCATCAAGATAAGGCAGAGAATATTCAAACTGGAAGCAAAAAGAGGCTGTTTTTCCAATAGTAAGTAATCAGGGAACAGGAGGATGTAATTTGCAGATTAGGAAAGTGAACAAAGAACATAAAATTAACTTTATAGCAAAGAGGAGCACAGTCTGTTTGAAGAAATAAACCTCCATAAAGCATTACTGTTGATAAAATCAGACTGTTGATTTAAACTAAATAGGAAATATGACCAAGTCAGGGTGAGGAGAGGGGCTCAGTGGAAGTTGAGGTTGAAACTTCAGGCGGTGATGAAAGGCTGGGATGGACCTGAGAGACCTAAAGGGGCCGCGCGCGTGCGTGCGTGCGTGTGTGTGTGTGTGTGTGTGTGTGTGTGTGGAGAGAGAGATGTAGGATCAAAGCAAGGTTGCGTGTGCTAACGGCATAGATAAGAGCAATTTGCCTTCATTTAGGGGTTATCTTTATTTAAAAAGTGGCATCGACTTCCAAGAACTGGTAAACAGCAAACATGCTGTCCGCATACACACAGTCCTCGCCCCCTGCTCCCATTTTTAATTCTCAAATACCCACAAAAGCTCATCTGAAACACCAGCATCTCAATGCTTGAACACCAGCACTGACCTGGGTACCAAAGCAGAAGAGTCCCAAAGCAATGCCTTTGATCCCGAGGTGATTAGCACAGGGCTTCTGTCCCCTGTTATCACAGGTTGACCAGATTAGGATAAAACTCCTGCCATGGGCAGTGAGAAATCCAGCTCTGTGCTGCTAGCTGCCCTTTATTTCCCCATGCCAGGCCTTCATGGCCCCACATTGATTAGGATAGGAGACTTTTGTTGTCTATGACCTGCTGAGGCAGGACCCTTCCCAAGGACTGAGGTTCAGAGATGCATCCCTGTGTAGCAGTGTGCTCAAAAGACTTCATTTGCCCTTCCAGGTCCATTCTCCTCCCTTCTCCATCCTGCCCTGATCTCTGGAAGCTGCATCCTGGGAATCCCTCAGCTTCTGGCTTTCTGTAGGGTCCAGCTAATGAGAGGCACCAGTAGGAGACCAGTAGGCCGGGAGAGAGGACGAGGGCAGGGGATTATTGCCTGGATTCCCTCCCTGCCAGGCTGCAACCTGGCAGTGGCTTTCTCTACCGAAGTTCAGAGCTCTCCTACAGCTATAGCTTCAGCCTCAGCTACAGCTCCCTCTGGGTTCAGGGCCCTGACCTTGTCCTTTCAAGCACGGAGATGATCATGCCCCCATGCAGCTGTTGTACCTGGAATGCTTGACCGTCCTTTGTCGGCTACTTTAAATGTGCCCTTGCATTTAACAGTCCCTTCCGCAAGCTCTTCACTAATGCCCCTATTTGAGGATGCCATTCTTGTAGGACCCTCGTGGATACAAGTGATGAGAATTCCTACCTGGAATTAGGAGGCCTGGGCTACAGCTGAGGACCTGTCATGAGCTGATTGTGTGACCTTGGGCAAGTTGCTTCTCCTTTCTGGCCTCAGTTGCTTCATCTGTGAAATGGGGATAGTGGTGAGGTCATCCTTCAGCTAAAACATGCTATGACTCTGCTTCCACTCATGGTGCAGTGGGAAGGACTTTGGAGGAAAATAAACGTAGGTTTGAATCCTGGTTTTGATACTTAATAGGTGTGTGGCCTTGGCCAAGCCTCTCAATTTTTTGGAATCTTGGTTTGCATCATCAGTAAAACAGGGAAGATAACCCTTTCCTTGCAAATTGAGAGGGAGGATTAAATAAAATTAAACGTATGAAAGCAGCTAGAACAGTTCTCCTGGCACAGGAGCCATCCAATCCATGTTAGAGCCTTTTTCTTCTTTCTTGGCTTTTTTGGATGGAAAATGCCTGAGCATGAGTGAAGAAAAGTTTGTTGGCTCTGGAGGTTCCCATTCTTTCCACATCTAATTCTGTTTATTTGTGTTTGCTGACATCTCAGCATACAGACTCGAATTCATTTATCCTTTCCAATCTGTCGGTCCTTGAAGATTTCTCCCTGGAGCCATTCCTTCAAAAGGAGGGCAGGCCCATGGTTAGCTGGACGGAGGGAACCAGAAGGAGGAGGCCCTGGGCACTGTGCCACTCAGCTGGCCTGGCATTCTGACCAGGACAGGCATTTCTTTCAGCTCAGAGCTCCCTGGGACAGCTGACACATATCAGGGACCTTACTTTTTCTTCTTTATGCAGATGTCACCTTTATAACTGAAGGATTGGGCCTCTAATTTTTCATGGTAATTGCTCATACATAGATTTTAGGCCAAAAAAAGCTCTCACGCAACCCAGTCCATTGTCCTGCCCACCCCTGAACTTGCCATAAGTGATTGTGTACAGAAAATGTTTTTGAGTATATGGAGGGGGACTCTTGAAATTTTTGCTTGTAGTTTCAGTATTTAAGTGTGTGACCTGCCATAGGTAGATCCAGACGTGGACAAAGCTGTGAAGTTTTGTCCACGACATCGCAAACAAAAACAATTGTCAGTAGTTTCTTCCATTCACTCTCAGTGTCCTCTTTTTTCATTTCAGCATCTCAATTTCCAGATACTCAACGTCTGTAACTACCAAGAGTTAACAAGAGACTCCCTTGTAGTGACTGTACCAGGGTCAAATAGACCCCCACAGGGGCTGGCCCAATGGCACAGCGGTTAAGTTCGCATGTTCTGCTTCAGTGGCCCAGGATTCGCTGGTTCAGATCCCTGGTGCGGACATGGCACCACTCGTCAAGCCATGCTGCGGTAGGCATCCGACGTATAAAGTAGAGGAAGATGGGCATAGATGTTAGCTCAGGGCCAATCTTCCTCAGCAAAAAGAGGAGGATTGGCAGTAGTTAGCTGAGGGCTAATCTTCCTCAAAAAAAAATAGACCCCCATAATTCTGCCCCATTGAATATAAACTTATATGTCTGTCAGTACCCACTGAATGCTCTAAAAAATATGATAATTTAATCCATTCGTCTATTTATCCATCCATTCGTCCAACCACCCACCTAACTAGCCAATTGACAAATATTGATTGGGAGCCTCTTATGCACAAAATGTGGTAGTAGGGTTTCTATAATAATTTTCTTTAAAGATTTTATTCTTTTCCTTTTTCTCCCCAAAGCCCCCCAGTACATAGTTGTATAGTCTTCGTTGTGGGTCCTTCTAGTTGTGGCATGTGGGATGCTGCCTCAGTGAGGTTTGATGAGCAGTGCCATATCTGCACCCAGGATTCGAACCAACGAAACACTGGGCCGTCTGCAGCGGAGCGCACAAACTTAACCACTCGGCCACAGGGCCAGCCCCTCTGTGATAATTTTTAAAAAGTGTCAGTCACAGTTCCAGACTTAAGAAATATAGAGTATATTTACAGACCCACAACAAATAAAGATAAAAAGTTCTCTCACAATATCATTGTAAGCAAGGACTGAGTGTCCGGTAGTGATAATAGGCATTATTGAAGTTCAAAGGAAAGGGAAAGTGCAATGGGGCAGAGTAATAAGGACTGGCTTTAGAGAAGAAATGGGAATAGAGGCAGGTCTTAAAGGATGAGTAGAGTTTAGGTGAGTAGAAAGAAAGAGAAAAGCTACCAGATAAGGCGTGGGGGTAGGGGAAATGAGGAAAATAGGAGTAGATCTGTTTGGCTGGAATGGAGCATTTGAGAAAGTAATGGTGATAAGATTGGAAAGGTTGGTCGGGACTGGTTTCTGGAAAAGAGGGTGGAATGTGAAACTGAGGAGCATGGGCCTTTCCTACAGGTAATCGAGAGATTTTTCTAGCCAGGGAGAGGCATCTAGTATAAGTATTTAGAATGACTTAGAGTATGGAGTGTTTGCATTATCTATCGTCTCACTGATTCATAGATTCATGCAACAAGAGTTTAATGGGCTCTACTGTGTGCTTAATTCAATGATCATGGTGGACACGAGTTATTATGTCTCATAATATTATTTCTCCTTCAGAAATCAAAGGAACCCTTGCCTTGGGGAGAGCTTCTTATTCATCAAGACCAAATAGGTAACCCAGAGATGAAGAACGCAAGTAACCATTGCAGTTAACGCTTTTTCTAAAAAAAATATTTTTATTGTAAAATTAAACACAGATACAGAAAAACAAACTACTCTGAAGCTTAGTGAATTATTATGCAGTGAATACCCTTATAACTACCACCCAAATCGAGAAAGAATTCCCAGGCACCCCCGTCACCCCTCCATGTGCCTCATCCCAACACAATCTCTCCCTACCTCCAAAAGTAACCACTATCCTGACTTTTGTAGTAATTACTTCCTTGCATTTATTTATGGTTTTATCACTTAAGTGTGCATCTCTAAAACCTATAGTTTAGTCTTGTCCATATGTTTTTTAACTTGTTAGGCTTTTTAGGTCTCTTTTAATCTGTGGTTTCCCCCTCTACCTCTTTCTTTTCCTTACAATTTATCTGTTGACAAATCTGGGCCATTTGACTTGTCAGGTTTCCTACAGTGAGATTTGCTGACTGCTCACTCATGGTGCAGTTCAGCGTGTTCCTCTGTCTTCTGTATTTCCTGCCATTTGGGAGCTGGATCAAGAGGCTTGATTTAATACAGGTTTAATCCCTTTAATAAGATTATTGGTGATGTTATATCTTGTGTCTGGTTTACACTGTTTTTGATATTAGTCGAAGCAGATGCTCAAGGTCTACCTCATTAATTCATTGGGAGTTGAAAATAGTAATATTTTAATTTCATATATTTATTTATTTATTTTTCTCCTGGGGTATTTTTATAAAGAGACACTTACCCATATCTACTATTTTGTTACACAGGAGTACAGTTCATACAGGGTAGGTAGGGTAGGGTTTGATTATTTCCTTTTATTTACCCAGTTTTCAAGATAACAATTGGAATATTGTTTCCTCAGATGGTGACCAATTATTATATTTTAAATATATGTCATGAGCTCTTGGATTTATGTATATTTGATGAGTTGCAGTCTATTGCAAAGCTTAAATCTTTGGCCAGTGGAGAACTCTTCAAGGTGCTTCCTGAGTTCTTTTGACATGATGTTAGTTAGTTTTTGACAACTTCCTTCTAACTGCTGGCATGCTCCAAACTCCTCATGGATGGATCCTTCCTCAGACCTAAAGTTAGCCATTGCTCCAAGAAATCCTGGTTTAGTTCAATGGGATATGTCATTTCAAGATCAAATCTGAGTGCTAGAGATGCTCACAGCTATTGGGTTGCCTTTTGTTTCTAAGTTCTTTCAGGGGAAAGAGCTGGAATAAGCAAATACGTCATGATTTCATACTGATATTTCTAATCCGGATTCATATCTACAGGGTGTTTACTTAACATCTTATGTATTACCTCAGTAGCTCCCCTCTCTAACCAGAAAATCCTTGAAGGCATGGGGGATGGTAGAATTAGAATATCTAATTAGCATTTGCTTTTTTCTACTTTTCATATACAACATTCTCAGAATAATAACTTGTACTATCACTGATATTATTACTGAAAGTAGCTAAAACATTTTTTTGCATATGTGAATCATCTCCTCATTTTTTATAGTTGTAGTATATTTGCATTTTAAATCATACAGCCGTTGCATACTAGAGTCTCTACCTTTTAACCCTCATTTAGTCTTTTATCTATAAGTAACGATATATCTAATATTCACCAGCAATACTTGTCTGAAACTTGTTCTTTAGTAGACACCTTAAGAAGGGCTCATGGGAATAATATTCTCTGAGTCTTCGCATATTATTAGCAGTTCGTGATTTCCTGGATAAAACATCCTTAGTTCACATTTTCTTCCCTTGAATATCTTAAATACATTACCCTAATTTCTTCTGGCAAAAAGCTTTGCTGTCAAAAAAAAAAATCTGAGCATAATTTAATTTGATCTCTCTTGTAAGTTATAAGCTCCTTTTGCCTAGCTATCCAAGTTTTTTTCTTTTTCTTTTAAATACAATAATTTTTCTAGAATATGTCTTGGTTTTGGTCATTCTGGGTCAACATTCTTAGGTACATGATATGTTCTGTCAACATATAGTTCAAATCATTTTTTATATTAGGCAGACTTTCTTGAATTATAGTTTTGGTATTTTCTTTGTTCTCTTGAGACTCTTCTGTTCCCTTGCTTTCATCTTCAGGGTCTCCTGTTAGTTGTGTATTGGATCCTCTTTGCCTATCTTCCAGAACTCTTTTTAATGTAAGTTCCAATTGTTTGGATTTTGTGATAATACATAAGAGGTCTGGGCAAATGTGTGTATATTTCAAAACTGATTTATGATTTGGGGTAATGACTACAGTGGTTTTTTAATATTATTTTCATTTTATTAGTGGGCACTGGAGAAATTGACTTATAATCTCCAATATGCATTTATAGGACAACAGCAGGCCAGTACAATAGACAGTTTTGCACCCTGAGGTTTTTGCTGCCCATCAAATCATATAGTCTAAAAATCTGAGACTGGCACTGGAGGTAAGAACCTCCTACATTTTTTGGGATTAGAAATCTTTTCTTTGCCTTTTTCAATTACTAAAGCCTATTAGAAACAGAAAACTTTACCTTCATCAAGCATATGAATTTAGGGAGATTTCATTTATTTGTTCACCACAGAACTTAAAGGAGTAAGGGTGAGGATGGCTCTTGAGGCAGGGGGAATGATATGAGTAAATGCATGGAAACCAGTCTGAGAAAAACCTGTTTTTTAGCTTAACAGAATGATTTTTAAAGGAGAAAGGATAAAGCAATTATCCCCCAACATCCTGTGTTCTGTGTGGTTCAGAGCAAAATCATCCATTATAATAGTGTGAAGTTGCTGATCCACATGACCTTTTGTTTCTGAGGTATATTAGTTTCCAGATGCTGCTGTAATGAATTACCACAAATTTAGTGGCTTAAAATGATACAGATTTATCCTCTTACCGTCCTGGAGGTCAGAAGTTTGCAAGGGGTTAAAAATCAAGATGGGTTAAAGTAAAGGGTTAGCAGGCCTCCTTCGGAGGAGGCGCTGGGGGCAGAATGCCTTCCTTGCTCTTTTCAGCTCCTAGTGGCTGTCTGTATGTCTTTGCTTGTGGCCCTTTCTTTCATCTTCAAAACACATCTCTCCAATCTCTGCCTCCATCGTCCCATTACCTTCTCTTCTTTGTAGCCAAATCTCCCTCTGCATTCCTCTTATAAGGACACTTGTGGTCACATGTAGATAATCCAGGATAATCTCCCCATCTCAAGATCTTTCACTTAATCGCAACTGCGAAGTCCCTTTTGCCACATAAGGTCAAATTTACAAATTCTGGGGATTAGGACATGGATATCTTTGAGGGACCGCTATGTGGCCTACTATATGCATAAGATTTTGGCACCAAAGTATCCCTAATAACAGAGAGAAGTAAACTCATTTCCAGGTTGGTGATAGGGCTAAAGTTCAAAATAGTCTCCTGGAAGCCTACAATTTCTTTGAAGATTAACATTTGCATTTTCTAGTTTACATTTATGCTTGCTTCCTAATAAGAATAATAATCTCCCTATCCTACTTTCCTGCATCAAAAAAAAAAAAAAAAATTGATCTGGGAAGATGCACCATGATTCTTGCATGGCTGCGAGGATTCTGGGATACCATATCACACCCTATCTAATTTCGACGGCATGGTGTCACAGCATAGGAAAGAGCAAATGAAGAGGTGTCATTAGTTTCAACTATAGCTGACTCAGGCCTAGTCCAGCAATTTGGGGTGTGGAGAGCCCCAAAAGATTCTGATTGTTTCCTGCTCAGAACCCCCATTCATGCCTGAGTCTCTTGAGTGAGGCAAGAAGTCTCAGTGGGGCTTGAGGTAAAGACAATCAGTGGGACTTCCTCTTCAATGTGAAAATGAGTCCCTAGAGATCACGGATACCCTCTCCTCCACAGTACTGAGTCAAGAACTGATCCTCACGGAATGCTCTTCTGTGGACTGACTCTCAGAATGGACCTTCCTTGCTTTCCTGGCCCAGGGTTTCTGGATGGGCTCTCCTTCCTGCCAGAGGGCTTGTTGTGCACAGAATCAGCATCCTGGGCTTGGTTTCTACTGAAGGAGGCATGAGGAGTCTTCTTTCTGCCCTGCAGCTCTTTGCATGATAGGCCATGCATAGTTATGAAGCATGCTTTCTCTGAATCCTTCCTCTCCCTCCACCCCAGCCCCTTCTGCTCTGTAACTGCTCAAGGTCCCAGGACAGTTGAAATTGGACCAGCCTGGTTGCTATTTTTAACCTCTCCATGCATCACAGCTGAGGACTTGGCCCCCACACAGGTGCATCCACAGCCGCTGTTTCTTCCTCTCTGGGGATGCAGACAGAAAACCAATGCCTGTGCCTGGAGAGGAGGGGGCACAGGAGGCAGGAGGCCCAGTTGTTGTCTCTCAACCTCCTGGTCTACCCAGCTCTGCTGACTGCAGCGTGTAGTGCGGCAATATGGCAATTCATAAAATGTGACATTCATGTGTGCAGCACACCGCTGTGAGCCTGTTTTATTCCATGATAAAGACTACATCTGTCAGGCCCTATCTGCTCATGTTCAGGCCAGGAAGAGAATTATATTGCCCAGAATTTCTCTCCCCTTCCTTCTTCCTAGAGGCAGGCTTCTCCTTCCTTCCTGCAGAGCCAGCTGAGGGGTCTGCTCCCAGGGGAGGGTGGGGGTGGGTAGAAATCCACGGTGGATATCCCAGGATCAGGAAAAGGATGGATCAACTTCAAATTATTTCTCTCTTTAGGAGACTTGCCCTAGAATGTCAGAGAGTCTCTGTGACCTATTAAAAAACTGATACAACATATACACATATATACACATGCATTTTTGTTTGCATACATATATACATACACAGATACTATATATATGATACAATATATATTACATATTACAATATTACATATATATGTGTGTAATACATGTGTATGTGTGTGTGTGTGTGTGTGTATATATATATATAAATTTTTAACTGACTTTGGTTTTGAAACTTTTCACCAGGCATTTTTGTTTCAGTTAATCACGTTTCTATTGCAGCCTGGGGACTTTTTAAAACATTTCTAGAACCCCCTATCTTGCTCCCAAAGGCTTAAGCATTATTTGATAATTAGCCTTCACAATTATGTTATACGTTTTGGAGAGAAGAAGTGTGGGCTGGGGGAGGGCGGGAGGAAGAAAGTTGTGTGTGTTAGTTAATGTGGGAGGAATGAGGGGTATTATCTGGGGATTGGAGGAATGCTTGTGAGAGGAAGAAGTTCACTCTGTCAAAACTGTGTTGGTTGCCAGTTCTCTGTGAAACCCTCACTTAGACTCAGGGAAGGGCAATGGGGGGAACACTGGAAGCTTTCTCGCCTTTCCTAATTAAAATGATGCCAGAAAACAGGATCCACATCGAGGCCAGCTACATGCCGTTTAAAAAGAAATATGCTTCATGACATTTTCTCTCCCTTTCCTGGGACTCACAATGGGAACAAGAGAAAGGAAGAATACTTGTTAATATTTTGGACATCGTATTTTGGTACCTACTTGACTATTAGCTTGATATTACAATAAAGTAATCCTTGCTAAAGTGACAGTTTTTCTTCCTTTCTTTCTGCCTTGTGTTCATATACCTTCTGCCTCTCAAAGTCCACACACTCACATAAGCACAATGCAGTATCCAGTGCTCTTGGGGTCTGTTCCTTTGGTTCACACTCTCTGATTCTCTAAAGGAAACCATCACATTTTCATCTTCAAAAAGGTATATTTGCTTTATGTTTTCATTTTATGAAAATTCTTCTCTTTTATGTCTTTTTTTTTGTTTCCTGAGGAAGATTTTCCCTGAGCTAACATCCATGCCAATCTTCCTCTATTTTTTAGTATGTGGGCTGTCAGCACAGCATGGCTGCTAACAGGGCAGGGTAGGTACACACCCAAGAACCAAACCAGGGCCGCCAAAGCGAAGCAAGCTGAACTTAACCACTAGGCCACCAGGGCTGGCCCTCTTTTCTTATTTTTTAAGGGAAAATTTTTGTTTTGTTGATTGAATCATATTTTGAGAAAGTTGGGTATGTGGCTGATTTTGAGAGTGGAAGAGAGAAAATGAGAGAGGGGACCAAGTATTGTGCTGTGTAGTATGTGTGTGCGTGCGCACACGCAGAGGGTCTGAGGGCTCTTAAGTCAAGGACTGCCCTCGGCCAAAATATTAAAGTAGGTGAAGAGGTGTACTAGGGGCCACGTCTGTCTTTATCACTTTTCTTCCAAATCCAAGATGTTAGAGGACCACAGCACTTACCCAAAGCTGCAGTGGAATTCCAGGCAGTACCAGACAATGGGAAAGGCTTTTTTGTTTGCTTATTTGCCTGCAATTTATTACAATTATTATTATTTTTGGGGGGCAGTGAGAGCAATTACTGAATTTCTTAGTTCCTCTAGAAGCCCAACACATATAGAGCTGCTTGAAGCTAGTCACATTAAATGTTTTTTTCTTGACTGGGGCAGGAAGCTTGCTGTAGAGCAGGGCTTGCCGGTTCAAAGGCCTATAGGGGCAGTGACTGTGATGGAGATGAGTGAACCCCTCTGGGTGTGAGGCAACTGGGAGTGAAGGGGACTGTGCTAACAGGGGACCGTAGCCACCCAACTCCAGCCATTGCTGCTGGTCAGGAATGTGAGCCCAGTGTTGGCAGACTGTTGATTTTTTTCTGGATTGTTATGTGAAGCTTCCTGATTTTAAAATATTGATCATTCATTCCAATTAAGAGGAAAAAAACCCACTACAGGCCAAATAAAACACATCAGAGGTCTGGATTTCTTTGCTATAGAAGAAAAAGTGGTGAGTTCATTATGGCCCTTTAACATGCTGCATGACCTTGGAAAGGTCTGTTTACTCCTTTATGAGCCAAAGGAATTGGGGTAGATAAGCTCCGAAATGTCTTCCTGCTTGGACCCTCTAGGATTTTGTGGCTCCTGAGTCTTGTGTTCAGAACTTCAAGATCCCTTCATCTCCTGGGATTTCATGAAGAGCTGAGCAGAAACCCCAAACGAGAAAACAGGAGAAGCATAGGTAGACGAGGGTCAGAAAGGGCTGGTTAACAGGAGACATTACCTGCTCGTGTGCCACTACATGTTTTGCAGAAAAACCTTCCTGCTTTGAATTCTTTATGAGAACTTTCCCTCCCCTCAACACCCATAGTCCTTTTCCAACCCTCTCCTTCAGCAAATTTGTTCATCCAATATATTTATTAATTGCTGACCTGGAACCAGGCACACTCTTACATCTTCCATCACTTTCCCATGAATATTATAGTTATTTGAATAAAAGGATGGAGAAAACTTTATTCCCCAAACTTCCAGGATACCAGGGAAGGAAGATTGGTCTGTGGGATGTACTCGCTGTGAGAAAAGCAGGGCGGGCTTATACTTCACAGAGGAATGCACACTGTGAGATGGATCACCTCTTGGAGAGCCCAGAGGTGGAGGGCCACCAAGATGGTGGAAGACCACATGGCACATAATGCCACCCTTCTCTGCTCACCTCAGTTCTTCCACCAAGTTACCAAAGTCGGGAGGTACTGGGACCCAATCATGGCAGCAGGCTTAGGTGCATAGCAGAGAAGGAAGGGCAGGAGTTTGCAGAAGTCATGGGGAAAACTCTGGATTCTGGGGAACCATAACATTTGTCCAAGCCAGTTTCTGAGATGTGGTGAGGTTCCCAGGGAACATCTGAGTGTATTTGGGTACAACTGGGCACATTATCTCCTTAGCTAGGTCTTGAGTGGTTTGAGAGCAGGATCCTTGTCAAAGTTGTTTCTACAGTCTCATGCAGCTAACACAGTGCTTTTGTACAGAGCAGATGCTCAGTAAACACTTGCTAACTGACTTGAATGAAGGAAGGAAGGAAGGAGGAAACTGTTAACTGCCAGTCCAGGAACATAGAATGCAGGCATTGCATGGATAAGCAGACTAGAAATAAACCAGTCCTGGAGAGGGTTAATTTCCGCCTTCAGCAGTCACAGGAAGGATAATGTATGCTGGGGAGGAAAGCATTAGTCTTTCCCTTTTGAAACCCCCGAAAAGATTTGTCTGAAGCATGTATTTAAATGGGCAGCATACAGGTGTTTTCAGAGCTGCTCCAGCCCCAGAGAAGGCCTCAGGGCAAACCAGAGAAGACAAACTTGGTAAAGAGAAACGCTCCTCAGCTACTCTGCATGCTTCAGTGGGAAAATGCAAATCAACTCATTTCCGCTTTTGAGGACAACTTCAGATAAAGGGGTCCCCGGGCAAAGTAACCCCTTCAATGTGCCTGGCTGTCTTTCTCCATTGCTATCTTCTCCTAAACTACCTGCCGTGCCAGCTGTCGGGGGTGGAGAGGAGCCTGTGGATTGGCTGCAGGGGAGATGAGAGAGGAGATGCATAGTAATGAGAAGCTGGGGGAGGAGAGAGAAGGAGGGGGGCATTTGTGTGCCCGAAGAATTTTGTGGAAGAGGCCTTGAACTAGGAGGCAGAATTACCTCCAGTTCTGTCTCTGTGGCTGCCAGCTGTGGGTGACCTTGGGCAAGGGGTAGGATTCACAGGCAGTCAAAGCTAAAGTGACTGTTGGAAATCATGCCAATTCCACCATTTAGGTTTTGCGGTTTTTTTTTTTTACATTGGGAATCTGAGATCTGAACAAGGTATCAGAGAGGAGTAAGTGGAAGGTGAGGATTAGAGAGGATTAAAATACAGGACTCCTGGCTGCTGGACCAGAACCCCTCCCACCATCCCAGGTGTCATGCTGAGGAGTACCTGTATCAGCAGGCGTGGGTTTCCATGTTTTATAGTTGGATGTGAATGTTTGGGTGTGCCTCAGGGCTCAATTAAGATTTGAAAGACCTGAATCTCTCAAAAAATTATGGCAACCTCCCCCTACCCCACCAATGTAGGTAATTGAAAGTAAAAACAATGCAAAATTGTAACAAAAATGTAAGAAAGTAGAATAAAGAACTAATTTTTCCCGCAGTGACTGCTCTCGTGATTTTCAAATAGCAAATTCTATTCAAAGTTTTTATTTTGGGTGCTGCTGTTTTGCCAATGTGTCTCAGGCACATGCTTTTCCTGCTTATTGGGAAATCCAGTGTAGGACATTTGAGTGTCATCAGGTACTTATTTCTGAGTGAGTGCATGACAGGTTGTGTGAACACACATTTAGGCAATTTTATATTGTTATTTTTGTGTTTATGTGGTTTTCTATGGTATTAAGTGTGTTTTTTTTGGTGAATAGGTATGTATGCAGATGCAGGTTTGTTTCCTCTTTCTACAGAGCGAGGCAATCAAGTGATTGCTAAAATTGGCAGGCTCTAGTTTGCTAAATGAGATGACATATGAAAAAAGAGCCTTTCACACGGCCTGTGCATGCTTGAAGGTTACTTTTTCTCACCAAGTAAAGAAATGAATGAATCCAAATCAATCTCAATCTAAAGTTGAAATAATCTAGGTTCGAAAAGCATCTAGGACCTGAATTTTTAGAGGACATCATGTGTCATAGGAGTCATAGAATGGGCAAGTCAGTTTTAAGCTTTATTGATTTTCCTAATTTGCTTTTTATGGGTCAGGTCTAAGTACCTTTCAATTTTACCTCAATCAGCAAAGAATTTACTGTAGTTTTTCCATGCTTATATATCAGAAACTTATGTATGTGATATATCTGTAACTATGTATCTATACCTATCTCTATACATGCGTGCGCGTGCACACACACACATTGGTTCACAGTGGTGGGCTCTGATTTGGGCTTGACTTGGCTCTCCAGGAGCTGGACGTGAGATGGTTCCCGCACATCTTGGTGTGTAATCCATAACCTGGAGTCAGTTTAGCCCCAGGTAAATACTCCCTGCCTGACTGGGAAATTTTGGCCTCCCCTGGAAAGAAGTTTCCGTG
The DNA here is from genome assembly GCF_021613505.1 of Equus quagga. Classification (NCBI taxonomy): domain Eukaryota; kingdom Metazoa; phylum Chordata; class Mammalia; order Perissodactyla; family Equidae; genus Equus; species Equus quagga. The sequence continues at coordinate 63,411,104 of NC_060273.1, read as the reverse complement.
GGAGACGCTCACTCAAACTGAAGTCCAGAATTATTACCAGTGATCATAACAAGAGTTGGAGGAATTCACTGTAGAACATTTTATTCCCCAAATGGTTTTCTCATCTGTCCTGCTAGTTGATTCTCAGAAAAGATCATTGTAATACTAAGCTAGTGTTTATTGAGTCTTTAGTGTGGGCCAGTGGTTCTTAGGAGTGGCGAAAATCCCTAGTGTATCTATTGCCCCCTTCCAAAGGATATTTGGGAATATCTGGGGACACTTTTGGTTGCCACAGCTAGGAGGGGAGGAGCAATATTGGCACCTAGTGACTAGAAGGAGAGATGCTGCTAAACAGATTACAATGCAAACACTTCCCTCATCCAACAAAGAATTATCTGCCCCAAAATGTCACTTGTACCGAGGTTGAGAACCCTGCTGAATGCCAAGCTCTGTGTCCCTTCATTAAAGGCAGGTCTCCATTAGTTTTTTCAAGAATCCAATGGGGTAGGTACTATCGTCTACTCTATATCTTAAAGATGAAAGGTAATATGGCACGGAGAGAAATGACTTGACCAAGGCCATGAGGTCCTAGGTGCAGAACTGCATTTGAGCCAGATCTGTCTGCTTTCACCCAGTTTTAAGCATCACTCTGTGCTGCAGGCATCCTTAGGCCTGTCTCAGCAGCATCCCAGACAACAAGCTATTTCCACCCAATACACTGGCACCCCCAATACACTGGCACCCCTCACAGATATAGGTGAATTGTTCCAGCACAGGGGAGACCAGTCTAGATTTTGTCTTCCTCTCCCACCTGATGGTGTGTTCAGTGCTGAAAGTCTCCTCTAATGTGAAATTTGTCCTTCTTTGGCCCCTTTTCTCTTCTTTCCTTTCTTTGTCTCACCACAATAATCTAGCTTTCCTTCTAAACTATAGCCCCTTCCTTAAAGAGTCATCCAATAGCGGGTGGGTCACCTTCACTAATGGCTAACTGGATGGTCGTCCAAGGGGTAAGGGTATTGATTGTTGCCACCAGACCGGAAAAGAGAACAGTTTACTCTGACACTGGACAGTCCCTGACATTCGATTTTAAATCATTTTCATGAAATTCTCTCACTGTTCAGAATCTAGGAAAACAAACATCTAAATATGAATTTAGGTTTCAGATTGTGCCAAGGTTTCACAGAATAGCTTTTTCTTCCACAAAAGCCTTCTGAGGAATTCCTTTATCAGAAGAGAAAAGCATTCCTAGAGATCTCATTAGGTAAATTACTCTCAAATTAACATATTTTATTAATTACCTATTATGAGACCCCAAAGCTAAACAATCATAAAAACAACAAAAAGAAGTAAATATAGTTTCCAGTGACTAATAGATGCCATGAAAGACATAATCAGTAAAATCAATTATGTGCATTATTATAATGAAAGGTACAGTTAGTGCTTTAAAAAATAATTAGGTTATTGGCTAAGAGGAAACTAACCCCCTCCATTATCCCTGGAGCAAGCCCTGGAGGCTTCACTCAAAGGCTTTTAGTATAGAAATCATTGGTTTTATTGGCCAGGCAAATTAGTGACTCCATTAGCTTCGCCAGTAGGGAACCCTGGTTTTCCTAAGTCACCAGGTGCTTTTGATCTGGTTGTGCATTTTCTCGAGTGGAAAAATATAGGGTTGGAACAATGCATCAAGATGTGTACAAAATATCCGCCAGTCGAAATGTGTGGTGAGGGTAGGAGCCGAGGTCAAAGAAGTAAAATAGGTGGTGATGGTTTGGTGGTATGTGCGTGGAGTGTGTGGTTTGTGTGGTGTGTGTGGGTTGTTCACTGCGTGTGCACACGTATGTGCCACTTGAGAGCTGATCAACAACATTTCCAAACCTCTGTCCAGAGCTCAACTTGCCTGTCTTGTTTTGTATGTAAAAATATTCCACTTAAACCTGTAGCAAAGCTATCTCCAAAGTGCCAATAAATAATATATGCAAAGTTTTTTTTTGTCTTATCAATATAAAGAAATGTGGAGTTGCGAGGCTGGTGAAAACTTGCATTAGACAATGTAATGAAGCAGGAATTAGAACAGCGTAGTTCCTCTGGCCATTATAAATGAGGACGGCAGCTACCTGGAGAATGGGAAAACTGATGAGTACAGTCTGTTGGGGAGAGCAGGAGGAAAATTTCCCCCAGGAACACATTTCAAATTACTTATTTATGAACTGATGAACTGGGAGACCACCTATTGAGACATCGGCGTAAGCAGTCTGCTGCAGACAGCTACAGAACTCCAGCTAATTGTGCGGCTGTTTTCTGTTAGAACTCCTGCTCTCCAGCTGGGCTTTGGAGGCAGGAAATTTAGGCTCTGACTAGAAGTTATGCTTTTCCTCTTTCTAGTCTGCATAAATATATACATACATATTTTAATCCGCTTGAATCGTTTGGCGAGAGCCTGGGAAAAAGCTGCTACAATTGGCACAGGAGGAGCTGGGGTAGAGAGGAGGTTTTGGTGTTGAAAGGTTTGTAGGTTATGCCCTGCGGTCTGGGAGGGAGATTGAGTTCCTTCTGGGCTCCTCTGTCAGCTCTCAAAAGGCTATTGGCTCAGGCCACAGAGAGCCTCATCTTCTTCCTTCCCATCTTGGTCAGCATCCGCCTCCCCCTTCTCAACACCTTCATCGCCATGGCGACAGGGTATGGAGTGCTGCCTCAGTGCTGGGCTTTCCATGGTGCTCTACAAGAGTCATCTTACTTTATTCTCATAAGAAGCCTATGAAGTAGGCACCATTGTTATCCCCATTGCTTATGTGAGTAAACTGATGGGTGAGAGAAGTGCAGTGACTTTGCCAAGGCCATGAGACCAAGGCCATCGGTCCCCAGACCTCAGACTCCTAATCACCTCCTGGATGATTGTAAATGTTCACAGGAAAGAAATAGTATCTTCCATTGGGGAAGGCTAGGGACTTATTCTCTGTGCTGCAGTCAGTGTGGTGAAGGGAAAGGAAACAGAGAGGCAATTGGGGGACATTGGTGTTGTTGGGAGACAGTGAAGCTGACTGGTTAAGAGCTAAGTCCCCTAGGGATTTTGATTATTATCTCCGTTTTAGAGGTGAGGTGACAGAGACTCAGCAAAGTGCCGTAAACTTGCCCTAAGTCACACGTGTAAGTGGCAGAGCTAGGATTTCAACTGGGTCTGGGCTGTGAGCTTCCCCCTAGGTAGGGAGCTCCTTGAAGGCAGGGTCTAAATCTTATTCAACCTTTAATTCCCAGTATGGAAAAATACCTGTAGAAGTAGATCTCAATGCGTATTTGCTGGATTGAATTTTCAACTCCAAATTCAATAGGCTAATGGAATTCTTGCAAAGATCCTCATTCCTTGGTTGATACTGCAACAATAATAGCATATAATATTTATTGATCATCTAACTGTGTGCCAGGCTATGCCACACCAGTACCTGATCATCTTATCCATCCTCGGAACCTGATGAAGCAGGTATTTTTATCATTATCATCTTATCTAAAGATTACAGATTACAACTGAGGGCATTGAAGCTGAGAGAGTTTAAGTCAGTGGTTCTCAACTGGGAGTGGTTTTGCCCCCCATCTCCCAAAAGGGACAGTCTGCAGTGTAGAGACATTTTTAGTTGTCACAGCTTGGGGGGTGGGGCGGTGCCACTGGCATCTAGTGGATAGAGGCTAGGGTTGTTGCTAAACGTCCTGTAATGCACAGGGCACCTTCTCATAGCAAAGAATTGTCCAGCTCAAAATGTCAATATTGAGACAATCTGAGTTAAGAGCTTGCCCAAGCTATTAAGCGGCAAAACCAGGATTCAGATTTCCTTGTCCTACTCCAGGGCCTGTATGCTAATCATCTCCTGGCTGGTTCCCCCTGCCTTCCCTTCTTGGGTAGCCTACGGTTTGCTCAGAAGACACGATTACCTTATAATGTGAGTCATGGGGTGGTAAGTGACTCCAGGGAATTAATCGAGAGCCTTGTGTGTGGATCTCAATGCAAAGAAAGTCCTAAATCTCAGCCTGAGAATTGTGTCCTAATTATACCAAAGAAGTAAATGCTATCTGGATGGCAATAGTGTCAGGGCCGGATGTAGCTGGAGCCGGGAGGACTTGGTGGAAAGGCTACAGGGCTGGGGGATCTCAGTTTCCAGGCTGACTTCAATCATTCCTAGTATGTAGCTTCTGAAAAGCCCCAAACCCTCTCTGAGCTTCTATTTCTTTAGCTGTGGGACAGAGATGCTCCCCTCTACCTGGTCCTCAGAGCAATTTACAGAAACCATGTAAGAAAATGGCCGCCCAAGAGTTTTGAAAAGGTTAAAGGGCTACACATGGACTGGGATTTCCTTCATTACTTCAACAAACATGTAATAATAACAGTGACAGTTTACACCACTACTATTGAGTATTTACTCTTTGCCAGACGTTGCTTTAACAACTGAAAATCCTCATCTTATTTATTCTTCAAAACAATTCCATGAAGAAAGTACTAACTTAGAAGGATCCTATGATTGGTCCGATGCTCTGATTTAACTGTAACTCTGATGTAAATTCTTAATAATATTTGAACAAGAGGCCCTGTATTTTTATTTTGCACTGGACCCTGCAATTTATGTAGCTGATTCTTCCCTTTAGACTTATCTACTTCCAGGCTAAATGTGTAACAGCCCCTCAGTAGTGAATCTATCAGAAACGGGTTATACTCTCTCTGGGTTCAGAGGAATAAAGATTATTAAAGTTGATCATTTCCCTGTGAAAAATAGCAGTGACATTTGCCAGGCTTATCAATCAGTTCTACCTACATACTGATCAGGTAGAAATGACAGGAAACTAAACCAGAGGCAATACAGTATAAAGAACTGGTTAAATGGTCAGGCTCTGGGTTCAGACAGCATCACTGCAATAACAACAGCCCTGATAATCATAACGGAAATAGTATTACCCACAGCAAAACCTTCTTGAGTTCCCGGTGTTCAAAGCCCTATGCTAAGTGCTTTGATGTGCATGATCTCATTTAATCCTCACAATAATTCTTGTGGTATGCATTGTTATTATTCCTATCTTTCGGAGTATTATTCACCTTTTAGTGTCTTACACACCATGTCATAGAGCCTGAGATGGAATCCCAGCTCCATTTCCTGGCTGTAATGCCTTGGGCAAGTAATGCAGCCTTTCTGTGTCTCACTTTCCTTGTGTATGAATAGGAATATGACTTACATTATAAAGTTGTTATAAATTCTGAATTAGGTAATATAATCTGGAATATAAGACGAAGCCCCTTTCCCATTTTGTTTATTGCTATATACGATGTTTTAGCACAGTGCTTGGCACATAGCTGGTATATCAGCTATTGCCATAGTGCTGCGTAACAGTCACTCACAAAATTTAATGGTGTAAAGTAGTAAGCAATAAACTGTGACTTCATTGCTCACATGTCAAGAGTCAGTTGGACGTTGGCTAGGTAAGTCTGCTGGTCTTATCTGTGCTTGCTCATGGGCCTGAGAGTCAGCTGATTGTTGTCCAGGGTGCCTGGGGCAACTTGGTTCTGCTCCACATATCTCTCCCCCTGCAGAAGGCTAGCCCAGGCATATTCTCGTGGTAATGGCAGAGGTACCAGGATGCAAGTGGAAATGCACAAATGCTTTTTCAAGTCTCTATTTCACATCTGCTAATATCCTACTGGCCAAAGCAAGTCACCTGGCTAAGCCCAGAGTCAAGAGGTGGGACAGGTCACTTTGCCCAAGGTAGGAAGGCTGAAGAATTGGGGCCAACTGTGTAATCAATCTACCACAATTCACTCCCAATAAATATTTGAAAAAAGGATTTGAACGTGCTTAGCACATGATAAAGAACCAAAAACGGTAGTTCACAACTATCATAATAATTATCCAATAAGTTATGGATTTTGTAAAAGGGTTATTCCAGAATAAGGATTTGACCATACCTGCCTTTTGACCAGTTATGCTTGTTTATTGTTGTTCTTTCCTTTAAGCTTCCAAAATATTTTGGGGTGTCAGGGGGTTATAGTTTAACTTTTTCTTTTAAAAAGGACTAGAATTTCACAGGTCACAAAAGTAACTGATGAAACAGTTTCTCCAGAACCAATGTAACCACAGGGCTCTTTGAATTTGTCAAAATGAATCCCATTCTTAGCAAATTTCCCCTGATACCTTTTCATATCATGGCTCCATTCCTTTGTTTTAATCCAACGAGGCATGGACCTGGGTTTTGAGAGTAGTAATTGTTTAAACATTCCTTTTGATGACTCCTGACAGCCCCTAGGATGGAAGCAGATGACCTCAAGCCTGAATCTGGCACAGTGCCTCTCGGCATGCCCTGTCTGTCTGCTCCTGAGTGCTGGTTGTGGAGCAACAGGCCCTTCAAATCCTAGTTTTTTCTAATGGCTTGAAGAGTTTGCTTCTGAGTAAGGGAGTGTGTCTCTCTCTGAGCTGCCGCTGTGTGCGGCAACGATGATGACAGGTTGGTTTAATGCAGCTCTTGCCAAGATTAAGGGGTTGTCAGACAAGTATCCTGGGAGACTAAAGGATTGCTCTGAAAAGTCATTCTGAATTGCTAACTGAGAGCTGCCACTCAGGGGGGCTGGGCTTCCTTGTACTCAGTTGTACTTGAGGAGCTGCAGAGAGGCCCTTAGCAGAGCTGACCTCTCTCCTCCCTTTGAGGGCAGGTGAGGCAGGCCACTGAGATGCCTCCAACCCAGGGTTATGGGTCCCAGGAGGGCCCAGGATTGAACATCAGAGGCTCTGTCAACCTTGTAACACTGCATGCAAAAGCATATTCTCATAAACACATAGACTACTTTTTTCTGGGGAGAGGGGGCCATAGCTTTCGTCAGAGTCTTAAACGTTTGTGACATTCAAATAGTAGCCTATCCTATTCAGGGCTCCAGGCAGGACTCTGGAGGTAATTTTAAGGAGTTTTTCTGGACACTAAAAGTAATAAGCAGCTATTAAAGAGCTTAATGAAGTAAGATGATGGGAGGAGGCATGATTTTCAAAAAGTGTCCTCTAGATGTAAAATCTAGCTAGAGAATTGTTACAAAAATTTCTATAGCTATTTTTCTGTCATTTGTGTATTCCATAAATATATATGTTGAGTCTCTACCGTGTGCCAGAGACTGGGCAGTGAGGACGATATTCATGGAGATTCTGGCAGTAAGAGTGCCTGCCCTCAAGGAGATTAAAATCCAGGGAGAGAGCTGCATAATTCTAGTACAGCTGGAAATTCTAGTAAACATGAAGAATGCTATTTGATCATCTATTCATTCATTAATTTGATAAATATTTATTGGGCCTCTACCATGTGTCGGGCCCTGTGCTAGGTCATGAGGGCACCAATGAGTTTTAGACAGGCATGGTCTCCGTCTTCGTTGAATTCACAGTCAAATGGAGGATCAGACAGGTGAGCGAATCATTGCAGCACGCTGACAAATACTAAGAGGGGGAATGTACAAGGGCAGTGAGTACGCAGGAGTAAGACATCCAACTTGGCCCCCAGGACATGGGGACAGTGAAGACTCACACACTATTTCAGATAGAGACAGAGGGAGCCCAGGCACAGACTCTGTGAACACATTCCCTGCTTAGCAGAAACTTGAATGTCTTGGATCAGTTGTCTCCTTTCTTGCTTGCTGACAGGCATATGGATTTGCCGAGGGCAGGGAGAAGGAAGAGAGCTGGGTAGGATGACTAGTCCAACTCCTGCACCATGAATTGAAAGTCAGAAGGCTTAGGCTCAGTCTTACTTTTACTTTTGGCTAGCTGTGTGACCTTGGGCAAGTCACCCCACCTTGCTGAGCCTCACCATGAAACAGGGTTAACAATATCTGTCTTGCCTATGTCAAAGGGATATTATGAGTATCCCTGCCCTTCTGCCCATGAGGAGGCTTCTAGAAATCTACGAAAACAGTCTGTGGTTCTCCTTTCATAGCTGAGGAATGAACCTCCTAACCTCTACTTTGTCTCTTCTAATCAGGACCTGCTTTCTCTGCATCCAGCCTATGAACTTGTACTTGATTTTTCTTACCCTCTCTGACTTCTTTAGATCGGTGAGCTAGTTTTCGTTTCACTCTGAGATGTTGCCTCTCAGAACACCCACCTCAGTTTCACATTCTGTAGTCAACTCCTGACCTTATACCCAAAATGGACTCTTGAAGTCCAGTGGTCCAACTTGGGTCCAGACTCCTGGGCTCCTGCCTGTCTGGTAGGGGGAGTGGATACAACAAATACAAGGAAATGTGGCAAAGATAACGTACCCACTCTTCTGTTTCCTCTTTGTGAGCTTGCAGGAAGGTTACATTTCCCAGCCTCCCTTCCCACTAAGCTGGGGCCATGTGACTGAGTCTGGCCAATAAAATGTGGGCAGAAGTGATGAACATCATTTTCAGGACCAGGGCGTCACATACTCATGTGTGATCCTCCAGCCCTTTCCTTCCCTGCTGTGGGGACCGTGTGTTCCAGAATGTGTAGTGACAAGGTAGAAAACGGCCACCTATGTCCCATGGACTGTGATGTGCATGAGAAATAAGCCTTTGTTGTGCTAAACTTTCAGGGTTTATCTATTATAACAACTTGTGCTAATAATCTAATATAGGTGGTAACATATGAAAGTCCTCTGTAAACTTTAAAACAACTTACATTTTTATGTTTTAATTATTATTCCTATTCTGTCATTGATAAAAGATGTCTGGTGATTGTCACATTCTCTTAATTGTTCTTGTTTTTACCTTTTTACGTTGCAAATGACAGATTCCCACTCAAATAAGATCTAGAGAAAAATGAGGATATTTTGAGGGGGGGATTCTTCAGGCCCGGGGTTCTAAATATTATCCTGAGGTTTTGCTCTGTCTCTCCATCTCTTAGCTCTTCCTTTCTTTCTATTGGTCTTATTGCACGTACACCCTCTCCAGAGGCTGGTCCCTGGCTGCTCAAACCTTATGCTCTAACAACTAGAAAGAATTAACAGAAATCTGAGACCACTTTTTCACCATTGGTTCTAGCAAATCTTCAGAGAGTGCTTTTGTGGCCAAACTTGGCTCACCTACACATCCCTGAGCTGGTCAGTCACTATTTGCTCAGGTTTAGGTCATGGGCTCGCCCTTGGAGACTGCAGATGGTGGTTGCCCTCCACTGCTAACCATATGGGTTGATATTAGTGTAGAAATGTTCCTCAAAAAAAAACTAGAGTGTTAGTATCCAAAAGGGTAATATGTCCACTATGGCCAAATTGAGATAATTAAAGCTAATATTTAGTAAGTACTTGCTATGTGTTAGAGACAGTACTAAGCTCTTTTTATATGTTATCTCATTTATACCTCCCAACAACCCTAGGATTCTGTTATCTATGGAGTAACAGCAATGGAATCATTGATCACTTTCCAGAATGTAAATTTGATGTGAATTAATACGTACTTTTCAGTGTTAACATGATTGCAGGTGTCCCTGTACCTATTGGTAATGTAATTTCTCTTGCAGCAAAAGAACAATGGAATTCCAAGGGGAAGAATTGTCTGGCATAGGAATATTCTTGCTTTAGTGATTCAGGCCGTTCTAATGAACAACAAGAAATATGGGACTTACTGTATTTATTCGTGGAAAGATATTCGTATAACACTGTTCCAGTGTCATCAATACAACCGTAATTCATGATCCTGACAACAGAGCAATGCATTCTGTGTGGTCTCACCATCGAGGAAACCTGAATTTGAAGCTGAAGCTGCCAAAACAAAAATAAAAGCCATAAATCACAAATATTCAAATTCCCTCTCCTGTTCTGACACACAGAACTTTAGCATTTCAGTGCCAAGGAAGTGATAGGAACCTCTTGTTTCACACCTCCTAAATTCTCCCCCCAATTGGACTCAGGCTGTCAAATGGTCTGGCACACTTTGAAGCTGATCATGAAGGGTGGTGAGGGCATGGGGAAAAGGTCACAGCTGGGCCAACTGGCAAACTTGCTGAGAGATGGGGACAGTTGGAAGGCCATTTAATGAATATACGAGAAGAAACAGTGCAAACAGGGCAGGTTTCTCTTATCCATAGGTGAGGAAACATTCTCTCCTTGGCTATGAAGGGCATTCTGTCCTTAGATGTTTGCCACAAATTTATCCTCTGATTTTTTGTTTGGAGAATTGAGTTCAGTGACACTTTGATTAATGCTATTCCTATTTTCACTGACAAAACAGTAGCTTTTATTTGGGGCCATGTATTAGGTGTTTTCCCCAGTTCAACTTCAGAATCCCAGGAGAGGGCTAATGCTGGTTGTGGCAAAGATGGATAGCTGTCCACCAGAAATTTGTTACCCTCTTTCCATAGTGTGCAATTTGTCACTGGGAGGCAGTTGCCTAGCCAGGGACTACATTTCCCAGCGCTCCTTGCATCCAGTTGTGGCCACATGACTAGTTCTCCAGTGGAATGTGAGAGGAACCCTTTCTAGCTGGGTTTTCCAAGAAGTCAGTGTGCCTTTTCTGCTTTCTTTCTTCCCATCTACTGCCTATACACAGAGACCTCTAAGGGCCTGGGGGATGTGTGGAGCTACAAGATGGAAGGTGCCTGGGTCCTTAATCACCTCATGGAGAAAAAATGCCCTCCAGTTAGAAAAATCCAAGCAAGTTTTCAGGACAATGGCAACATTTTGGAGAGTTTGACATTAGAACCCTATACCTTCATAGACCCCGGACTCAAGACTTGCCTAACCTGGACACATTCCTAATTCTAGACCTGCACTGTACAGTGTGGGAGCCACTAGCCACATGTAGTTATTTATCCCTAAATTTAAATTAATTGAAATAAATAAAATAAATTCAGTACCTTAGTTGCTAGCTGATGCGGGCTCGGTGAGTCAAGGAGTCGAAAGAAAGATTTCTTGGACTCTCAAGGTCTGGCAGTAGTGCTCTTTTATTCAGAGAATAGTATGGAATAGCATGGGGATAGGACCCATGGGCAATGAAGACCTGCAAGCACAGGGACAGGACCCAAGGGCAGTAAGAGCTGCAGTGTGTTGAGGGTTAGAGCTAAATTTATAAGCATAGGTATGTGAGTTCTTTCTTTCTTTTTTTTTTGAGGAAGATTAGCCCTGAGCTAACTGCTGCCAATCCTCCTCTTTTTGCTGAGGAAGATTGGCCCTGAGCTAACATCCATGTCTATCTTCCTCTACTTTATGTGTGGGACGCCTACCACAGCATGGCGTGCCAAGCTGTGCCATGCCCGCATCCGGGATCTGAACCAGCGAACCCCGGGCTGCCAAGAAGCGGAATGTGTGAACTTAACCGCTGTGCCACCGTGCCAGCCCTGTGAGTTATTTCTTTACAAGACAAAGGAAAGAATATGTAAAATAGTTGTTAAAATGGTATCAGTGCAGGTGGGGCCTGGTTATTGGGTGGTCCTATAACTTTGGATAAGAATCAGATCAGATTAAGTCAAGATGTCCTATGCTTCCCCATTAAGAGTTTTTAGAGATAAGGTCATCCCCCCTTCCTCCTGGTGCAGAGGGAGACACCCCCACAGATGGAGACTTCCTTCACAAATGCAAATGTCTCTCAACAAAGGGCAAGCAAATTCCACTTTTCAGAGCCTCATTCCTGTCTGCTGTTTTCAAAAGTAACCGGCCCAAAATAATCCTCATCACTAGCTACAATTCAAATATGGCAAGCAGCTACCATATTTGACAGCATATATATAAAACATTTTCATTATTGCAGAAAGTTCTGTTGGGCAGTGCTGCTCTAGAACAGTGGGAGTCTAGCTGGTGAATTTATTTAGAGGGAATGGTGGGGAAGTCTGTGAGTAATAACAGGGCTTCAAGATGTGGGCTACAATTTATTTTTCACGTGTCTCTCTTTTTGCTGGAGGCTGTGAGGTCTTTAGAGCAGGGAATGCCTCATGCATATTTGTATCTCTAACATCTAATACATAGTAGACTCTCAGGATGTTTTTTGAGCAAATGAAGGAAACTCAGTTATCAGAATAATTTGGGAGGGAATTCCAAAGAATTGGATGCTGGCATTGCTTAAATCCTTCCTGATCATGTACAGTGAGGACTGGTTCTAGAGATGGAGATGAAACAAATGATTTCAGGGAGAGAGAAGGGGAGACACAGAAAGACCAGAAACTATATAGGGCTTGACACTATCTGAATTTCCTTGAGGTTATTAGGTGGCTGGCTGGCTAATCTGACAAATTAAATTATTTTAAATGACCTCCTGGGTAAACTCTATCAAGATCTATGCTGACTTTGCACATGGTAGGCTCTTAATTGATATTTCTTGAATGAAGACATTTTAACAATATTATATTTATTTGTTTGTTTCCTGTCTCCCAACCCTGCCATCTGTCTACCCTTCCACCCCTCAATGGCATGAAACCTCCAGGAGAATAGGGTCTTTGTCCATTTTCCTTACAGCTGCGTCTTCAGCACCTAGAAGAGTGCCTAGTATGTTTTCAGTCAACAGATATTTCCGGAATAAATGAAGGAAGAACGTTTAATAACTTAACTGAAAGAACTGCATAAAGATGGAAATTTCAGAGATTGTGTTAAGACAGTGAGAGAAAGTACTTTCAGGATGGGGAGACACTTTTGAGGGCTCTCAAATAACCTCTTAAAAGGATCTGCTGACTTGTCCTATGTACAGGGCTGGGCCAGCCCCACAAATGATGTGCCTCAATTTGAAATTTAAATCCCCACAGGACTCTAGGTGCACACAAGGCATAATACTAAATGGCTGATAACTTATGACATTTATTTCCCCACATGAAGAACCACAGCACAGCATCTCTTGTCAGGAAGGAAACAGATTTGTCAGAAAGGAAGCCAGCCATCATATGCTCTTTGTATTTTTATGATTTATGTATTTATTGGATGCACCCACCACTTAACAACCTCTGGGTGCTTTTATATGTTTCATAGACAAAAGGCAGACACTGCCATTGTGGATTATGAGGTGGAGGGGTACCAACAAAATAACATCCATAAATCCCAAAGCACATCATAAAATCATCAAATGCTACAGAAGCTGTACTTAGGCTCCCCTAAGTAATCAGACTCCTAAATGGAAAATTCTGAAGACCTAAGCTTTAGTCCTGGCCCTGGCACTTATTAGATTCCACGGCCTTGAGTAAGTTTCTTAATCTCTCTTAGCCTCATTTATTTATCTCTAAAATGAGCATAATAATAACAACAGTAATTGCCTGATTTCTCTTGCAGGATTGGGGAATCAAATGTTCACGGCTGTGCTTCGTGAATCACAGAAAATCCCCGAATGTTATAGACAAGTATTTTCAAAACAATTAAACGTCATATCCACGTGAATTTGAATTTCCTTTTGACTCTCTCTGATGTGAGCCTCCAAATGGTGTTTTGTCATTACTTTGTGTTGTACTCTTCCCCAGGCATGATCCATGATCTCTACCTTGATGACTTTGCTCATGATCTTTTCCCTGCTTGGAATTTCTCTTCCTAGTCATTCTCAGTCGTTTAGATTCTTCAGAGGAATTTGAGGTTAGCCTCTGGTTTCACACCTGAACCACCAAAGATAAAAGAATCATACCAATAGCTTTCATTTCTTAAGTTCTTGTTGTATGTCTCGCATTATGATTTTATGTACATCAGCTCACTTCATCCTCATAAAAACCCTGTGAGGCAGGTGTGATTTTTATGCTCATTTTATGAATGAAGAAACTAAGGTTTAGAGAAGGCAAGTGACTTAACCAAGGTGACATAGCTAATGACTGGCGAAGTCTCAAGTGGAGTCTACAAGTCATGTTTTTAACCTTTCCTTTAAAATGTCTGCCTTCATGAAACAAAAATTTCTCCCTTTGACTCTGGTTGAATGGGTTTTCATGTACTGTAGTTTCCCATATGAAGAACACGTGTGGTTTGAGGAGAGAGTACTGAACTGGGCATTCCAGTTTCTAATTTTGTTCCGCATAAAGAAGTTTTCCATCTTTGGCAACATAATTTCATCTCTTTAGCCTCAGTTTCTTTACCTGGAACATGGCAGCTGAGTGGCAATTGAGGTTCATTAGATAATCTGAGATTCTCTTTATTTCTAATACTCTTAGTTCTGTCTTTTAAGAAAAGCAAAAGTGTGCACCCAACTCTTCCATTGTACCAGAATATTGGCAACATAACTACTTTGTCACTTAGGTTTTAGTGGAATTGGATAACCATCTTACATCTGAGAGGTCAACTTGTTCTATCACTTAGACAGTTTTAATAGCCTCCAACTCGTCTTCCTGCTTCTACTCTTGCCCTGTATGGACAATTAATCACACACATAGCTGCTCCCCTTTATACTAAACATCTCAGGAGAGTTTACTGTATTGTATCTACTATTCTCTCTTTTCTCTCTAATCATGCTTTAATCTTCACTGCTCCACTGAAACTTTCTTGTCAATGGCACGATGACCGCCATCTTGCTAAATTCAATGACTGATAGTCAGGCCTCATCTTACTCATCCTGCCAGCAGCGTTTATCACAGTTGGCCCACTCTGCTTTCTTAAAACACTTTCTTCACATGACTTGTGCTATGCCACAGTCTCCTGCTGTCCCTCCTACCTCACCGGCTACCTCTTCTTAGTCCAGTTAGCTGCCTCTGGGGCTCTTTTTTCAGCCCTCTTCTCTTTTCTCTCCATCCTTACTCCCTAGGTAATCTCCTTTAGTCCTATGGCTTTAAATATTTCTATACTAATGACTTGCAAATTTATATTTCTAACTTCAGTATCTCTCTTGACTGTCAGACTCATACAATTGCCCTCTTCATTGGTCCATTTGGATTTCTGGTGGGCACCTCTGATTTAACATGACCAGAACTCTTGATTTCCCTTTCACAACCAAGAAAATTCCCACATCTCCCTCAGTGTCTCTTGTGTCAGGAAAGAGCACACAATCCACTCAGTTGTTTAATCCCCAAACCCAGGAATTATTCTTGGTTGTTCCTCTCTTCACATCCCCACACTAATCAAGCAACCAGTCCTGTTGGCTCTACTTTCAATGTTTTATCCTCCATCAGAAATAAAAACAATAATTTTTACTTTAATATCCTTCAGTTTTACCATATCAGGATCAGTAGCTACAGTTACTGGGGAGCAGACATCAGCTGTTAGTATAAAGAATTTACTACAGGGAATTTTGAGGTGAAATACTTCTAAACCTTTGGTTGGTGTGAAGCATCCATATAATATCACATACATCCAGATATGGTGACAGCAGGAGGAAAAGGTGGGCATCATTCTTTCTCTTTACCACACTCAGGTTGCTGTGCTAGTGTGCATTGGTATCATTTTCATTGCAGTGGTCTGGGCAGTTTTGAAACATCCACCAGTTCACAGGTTGGATACAGAAGAATAGGAGTTCCTGCTATGCTTGGGGTAGTCAGGAAAGGCTTTATGGGAAAAGTGGAACTTGAATTAACCCTTAATATGTGGAGTAGAGTCAATTAAATACAGAAAAAGAAGAAGAGTATTCCAGAAAGAGAGGAGTTCTTGGGACAAAAGTACAAAATGTGAGGATACACAAGTTATATTTGGGTAGCCCGTGGGGAAGAACAGGAGAGCTAAATTGAAGGGTCTAAAGAAGTTATAGGTGAAGTTTCACACTGTAGATTTCCTTTTTTTAACCTAATATTTATGGAATGTATGTTAGATAAGCAAGCACTGCACTAAGTGCTTTACATGAATTACTTTATTACAACAACCCTGTGATGTGAGTACTAATCTCATTTTGCATAAGAGGAGGCAGTGGCTCATGGAGGTAAAGAGACTTGCCTAAAATCATGTAGCAAGGGCTAGATTGGGGACTCAAATCCAGCCATTTGGATTCTAGAGGACCTGCTCGTCACCATTCTGTTGTGCTTTCTTGTGAAGCCATATTACTCTGATGGTGAGAGTGTAGAGAGAATAGAGCTTTGAGATATACAGAAGGCACATATTTTTGTCCTTAATACTTCTAAAAAGAGATAAGTTCAGATTATCTTCACAAATAGGAGTTTATTGCAGAGTTTAGTGACCCTCAGCGAACAGGACATTCTGGATTCTGGTACTTTAGAGACTGGAATATATGGCAGGCCTCAGGGAAAAATGACAGCTAGCTCAAGCTTCTTCACAGACGTGTCATACTTTCCAAGAGAGAGGATCTAAATGAGCCAGTTTGTCACCACCTAGCATGAGGTATCTGTTGGGTAGGGATTTCACGTCAAGCCAATTGGAGATAGTTTCGACTTTATTTACATCCAGTCCACGATTCTTGGTCACTGCCTATAGAGGCCAAAAGTTAGCATAAATGTGTCAAAGAAGCCAAATGGAGACCATAGGGACTGTTTGAAGAGGTTACTGCTACTCAGTTCCAGCTGATTCTCTCCAGGTGGAAATAGAGAGTCAGACGGTCTTGAAGAGATACAAAATCCCAGTGAAATATTTTGATTTTTAAATATTGACAACTAATTAAAATGAGAACAACAAAGCACTGTTTGGGCCAAAGAAAATGGATCAGTTAGCTACTGCTGACTTTAGTCTGTCTCTTTAGTTTGGGGAGATATCTGGCTTTTCAGAAATGGGTTTGGGATTAGTTTTTCCAGAAGACTTCTTAAGGGAATTTTGAAGAATGACTTAGAGATCAAGTTGGGTTGCTCTTGGTGACCAGATCTGATGTATCCAAAGCTTTTTCATGTTTAAAGGCCACCAATTCTCCTGTATACTTCACCCCAACTGAACTCCTGAATATCCTTCTGTATCTGTGGTAATTTGGGGAGTCTGGAATCGATGACCTAGCAGTATGTTTCAAAAGCACCACATCTGGAATGAATCACCCTTTATTCCCTTTAACAGATCAATCATTGGGGAAGCTGATTGTTCCCCTATCTGCATCATACTTTGATTCATTTACACTTAAGTGATGAGAGTGGTCTTTTTTTCTCTTTCTTTAAATGGATACTAACCCAGGAGGGGCTTGGGGAGTTGTAAAGGGGAGTGCTGACTTCTTGGACATGCTCTTGGTCGCATTCTCAAATGGCCCACTCAATTAAGGGTAATATTTCATTGACTTGTGTGTATGAGGGCTCCCTAGCCAGCAGTGTTTTCTAAATGGTCCTGAGGCAAGACTTTGGGCTCTGAAAACAGCCCTTCATCACCTTTATGTCGGGCTACACTGGCACAGCCTGGATTGAAGCTGTTATTTCCATCAGGAGGAACAGCCAATCTCTGGCTGGAGTGTCTTGACTTGGCCAGCTTCACTTGTCAAAAGAATGGGTGGTCTGACACTATCTGGAGCTGAGTTCATGCAGCTTTGTTATCTACATGTTGAATCTGACCATTCAGGTAAACTGTCCGAATTTTCTATCAGGGCAAAAAATGGTTAGAAAAAAAAAATACCAGTTTCTTTATATCTCTTCCTGGGTTTGCACAGATAGTGTAGATGTGTTAGATAACCAGTCTTATTTCTCCAGAAGGCTCAGGTTCTACAAATTGGCCTCAGGTTCAAATATTAAGCATGCAGTTGCTTTGTTTGATATTTATATCAGTAACAGAACTTTCAATAAAGAAATTTCACACAATGGGAAGGGGTGTGTGTGTATAAGTTTCCATGCTCTAGTCTCTAGGTGTAGAAGGCAATGGTGGAAATTTTCCTAGTGACTTGGAGAATGCATGATGTAAGTGACCTTCTACTCCATCTAACTATAAACCTGGCTTGATCTGAATCTATATGAAGTAATTGATTGAGCTCAGCGATAAAATGTTCTCAGTAAATAAACCTCAAACATCTTTATATGGCTGCACCTTTGTCTTTGAACAACCTAGTGTCTGTGTATAATTTGTGGCAAATACAGAATTTAGAAAGCAGCCACTCAGCTGAGGAACGTGGAAGACTAGATGGTAACCTTGTGAGGGCAAGAACTACAACAATAAAAGCTAAAATACATTGAGTGTTCTATGTACAGGTAACTTTCTATTAATGTTGACATACTTTACATCTTGGACTCTTTAATCTTCATAGCAACCCTACAAAGTGGTGATTATTATGAGTATTATTATTCCTATTTTACAGATGAGAAAACTGAGGCATGGAAAGATAAGTCACTTTCCTAAGGCTGCACAACTAGGAGCAGCAAAGCTTACGCTTGAAAACAGGCAACCTGATTCTAGTCTCTCTCCCTACCCCACCTACCCATCTTGTTACATAGTTGAATCCATGAGTCTTGCACGGTACTTGGCACCTAGCAGATGGTTT
Organism: Equus quagga; assembly: GCF_021613505.1. NCBI lineage: Eukaryota > Metazoa > Chordata > Mammalia > Perissodactyla > Equidae > Equus > Equus quagga. Next base: position 63,392,893 of record NC_060273.1, on the reverse strand, counting down.
GGATAAATGCTAATGGTTGGATAAAAACCCTTTAAAAGACATGAATTTCCATACAAATGTCAATTTTTATTGTTGTTGCTGCTGCTATTATTGTTAATAATAATAACTAGCATCTATTAGGCTCTTTCTATATGCCAGGCACCAAGCTAGCATTTTGCATACATTATTTAATTTCTTCCTCGTAACAATTTCATTTGGCAAATGGGGACACTGAGGCACTGAGTGTGTAATTATTTACATTCAGAAGTTCTCCTTACTCCAGAGCTCATTGCCTTGCCTACCAAGACAATAAAATGTCATTGCTGTGGAAGCTTCTATTTCTTTATTCTGTCAAATGATAGTCTTCTTGAGATTTCCTCAAGATAGAAAAAAACTGTGATGATAATAATAAGCAAATAATAGCATTTGGAATACATTCAATTGACAAATATTTGTTGGATAATGTAATAAGTATTGTGCTAAATGGCACATGACAGTATTTTCCAACACTTCAGCCTTTGTACATCATCTTCGTGATTTTTGCCATATCCCTAAGTTCCATGTGAACTTTTACTTAATATTTTCCTATATTAATTCATTTTTGAAAACTAATATGTATTTATATTTCATAATCATGATATTTGAGGGTTTCTTAATATGTATATTTCTAGGACACATTAAAATAATAGTGATACTAAATAGAAAGCATTTTAGAAAGAAATGAATTTTAGAAAGAATTCTTATTTAGTATGTAGTAATGTTTACCACTTAGTAATGTTTTCTCTTTAGAGAATACCTATGTACTACCACCTAAAGTCTTCACACTTCTTTCAGTTCACTTACCACTCCATGGAAAACACAGAGGATACAAAGATGTGTAAAAATTTGCTCCACCTGCATGTGAAGCCAACCTCAGGCTCATCTATGAAGCAAGCAATAGTTTCGGGGCAGGGAAAGGGACCATGCATGCTCCTTATGGCTGCTACCCAACTATCCCTCAAGGAGAAGCAAGATACCTGACACAGGGAATGGTCCAGAGAGCAAGGAAGGAGTTCAGAGGAGGCGGAAGACACTGGACTGATAGTAGAGCTTCCTGCAGGAGCTTTCTCTTGACGGATGTGCAGGGTTAGGAAGGAAAGGTGAGGTGGGCATGTCCGGGTGCCTCTAGGAGCCCAGTCTTCTGCTCGCCAGTCCTTTAACTTCCAGTTCACAGCCCGCTCTTCAGGGTATGCAGCTCTGACCCAGAGTCACAAATCAGATCTGAATTCAGGTCTTAAAGCCCAAAGTGTCATATTTCAGGTCATCTCACCTCCCTCTTACACTGAAACTGACCTTTTTCACTTTCTGTGTGTGTGTGTGTGTGTATGTTTTTAAGTCTATAGTTCATACCATCTGTTTTCAATTTTGTGAAGAGTAATGAAAAAAATCAAATCCAGTTTTTCAAAACACTTAAATTTTTAAGGAAAAATAGTCTCTTTTTTCATTTTAATACTTCAGTGCTTAACAAATGGTATTTACCTACCAACACAATCTATGCAATTTCCCACTAACATAATGCATCTGCTTTTCTCTAGTGTCCATTCTAACACTTTCCTGAAGAGAAGAAATGTACCTTAAATGATTTCTCTTTGTTAGATCTTTTTCATTCTTTCATTTGGCTCTTTATAGAAAACAAAAAAGAGAAAAATGGCAACAAATGTCCTTTGGACCCAAAGAGGTGAAGGAAACCTCTGAAAGCAGAATTTTTAAAAAAAATTAATTTCCTAGAACCAGAGTTGGAGCTGGCCTTTTAGCACTGTTGCACATTAATGCTGCTTCCCCTCCCATTGGGAAGCTGAGGCCCGAGTGGCAGTCATTACTGCCAATAGCACGGTTACCCAATGGATTCCTGGAAGGGCTCGCTTAAAAGATTCAGCCAGATCCTCTCCAGGGGCTTCCAGTTCCCGTCATCCCAGGAATGAAATATTCAGTATCATCTTTCTGCACCTGAGGCTGCCATGGATTAAATTCTTGCTGCCTCCATTACCGGGGCAGCCAAGAGCTCAGGCTGTAGTGATTGGATGTGAAATGCTTAATGGCTGTACTTGGCTGAGGAAGGGAGAGGCAAAGAACAGGCCAGAACCACAGTCATTAGTGGTGATCAGAGGCTGGAGAAGAGACCTTCCAGAGATGCTGTGGCTCAAGAAGAATTTACTTGAATTCCTCCTCCCCCTGCCACCAGACAGCATATTTTGAAATCATATTCTCTATATAATCACCTATAGTCACCCATACAATACAAACAAACCTGTACAAATGGTGCTACATGATAGGTCTTAACTTGGACAAGTTCACATTGGCTCCCCTTTTCCTGTCTGTTCCAGAAACGTGTAGATCTCCCCCAAAGTGTTGCCTTTAGTTGTCTACTTTTCACTCTTTACACTCTCTTTACATAAACTCCATCACCTATGAGCTATGGGGATGAGTCCCAAATCAACTCTTTTAGTGCGATTATCTTCTTGGCACATATTAACTGCTTAAGAAATGATTACTGAATGGTTGAATGAATGAATGAATATCATTTCCCCCAAGTTCTAGACTTACTTTTCTAACTGAGTGTAGAACATCTCTCTTCCTGAATGTCTGTGGTAGGCTGAATAATGGCTCCCCCAAATATGTCCATATCCTAGTCCCTAGAACCTGGGAAAGTTACCTTTGACGGCAAAAAGTGCTTTGCAGAGGTGATTAAGTTAGAGATCTTGAGATAGGGAAACTATCCAGGATTATCCCGATGGGTCTGGTGTAATTACAAGTGTGGTTATAAGAGGGATGCAAGAGGACAGCAAAGAGTTATATGATGATGGAAGCAGAGACTGGAGTGATGTGGCCAGGAGCCAAGAAATGCCAGTGGCCTCTGGAATCTGGAAGAGTCAAGGAGTGGACATTCCCCTGGAGCCTCCAGAAGGAACTAGCCTTGCAAACACCTTGGTTTTTCTTCCCTAAGACTCATTTTGGAGTTCTGGTCTCCAGACCGGGAAGAAATTATACTGTGTTTTTTAAAGCCACTAAGTTTGCAACTATTCGTTACAGCAGCAACAGGAAACTAGTACGGTGTCTTCTGACAACTTAACATACTTGAAAACACACTCACCACTCCTTCCCCAAACCCCAGGCTTCAACCTCAGCTAACGGCTTCCTCATCCTCAGTTTCTTGCACTAGGGAAATCTGAATCTCCTTTGCTTTTTCTCTGTTCCTTATCCTTTCAGTCGAGACTGGCAGATTCTGTCCCTTCTATACCTGGAATGTTTCTCAAAACTATTACCTTTGCTTGTGGCGGTGGCAACATCCACAGTAGCTACTGCCTGACATATAGTAGTTTCTCACTAAACATTTGTTGAATGAATGTGAGTTGCAATTCTTCTTTCCCGATCCCTTTAGAATGTTCTTCCCATTGTGTACAACTTACACTGTAAAATCTCTGTGGGTAGGGGCAGTGTCTTTTTCCAGCACTCCATACAGGTAGGTCTGGAACATAAAGTCACACAAACGTGGTGAACTAATAAGTGGACTTACTCTTTGTCACCATCTGATTATTGAAAAGTGTTAGGCAACGGCAAAGAGCACCAGTTTGGGAGTCAGGTGGAATTGGGCTTATGTCCATGCTCTATAATTATCTATTTGTATAATTCTTTCTGGCAAGATACTAACCTTTTCAAACTGCAGTTTCTTTAACAATAAAATGGGAAAAGATAGCACTCACCTTTTGAATTGTTCTCAGGAATGCACTGGGGTCTGGCTCAGGGTAATAAATGCTCAATAAGTGTGAACTCCTGGCATTATTTCCCTGTAGTCAAGGGAGCACCCATATTAACTCTGTTAGACGGTAGCTGTGGTGTGGGTTGCATATGCATGTATGGGGGTTCAGGGGCATTGCAGAAAACGAGGGCAAAGAATGGGGATGGGGAAGGCAGGGAGGCAGGCATTTTGCATTCAATAATCGAGTACAATTTGGAAACACTTGCCTTGTGTAGCCCTCAGCTGTCTGTGAAATTCATCTGAATCTTGTTCCGTTGGCCTATGGGGTATTTTCAAATACAAATTAGGTTGGCCAGAATTCCTTTTCTGCACCAACTCTCCTGGGTGCAACTTAGAGGTTATTAAGATGCCTAATAAAAGGAGAGAGCACATTTAATAACATTACCATCAGCTCGATGGAGCTGAGCTATGTGGGCCCACGGTGCCCCAGAGCCCACAGCCTCCTGCCACTGGTGCACTTGCTTAGAAGAGGCCCTATAATTATCCACATTTAAAAAGCACCATTAAATCCATTGAGGCAGTCATGTCCCATTTGCAAGGCCTTTCTGCCCACATTACTCGGGAGACCCAGGACCTGGCTTCTTGGGGTGGGAGGAGGAGAGAGAATAGACGGAAGTTCCTGGGCTAAAGTGATGGCTAGTGAAATTCACAAAATGGAAGATCTGCTGAGATGACAGCCCCATTGTCATCTGTGTTGGAGCTTTCCCTCCCTTTATTTTATGTATTTATTTAGCAAACCTTTATTGGGCACTTGACAAGTTTCAGCTCAGTACCACTGCTTCTCATGCAAATTCCATTTAATCTTCACAACAACTCATTCAGGAGATCAGTGGTTCTCAACGGGCAGTAACTTTGCCCCTTGGAGACATTTGGCAATGTCTGGAGATATCTGTGGTTGTCACTGCTGGGGTGAGGGGTGCTACTGGCATCTAGTGAGTAGAGAACAGGGATGCCTCTCAACGTCCTGCAGTAGTCAAAGCAGGTCCTCATGACAGAGTTTTCTGGCCTGAATGTCGGTAGTGCTGAGGTTGAACAATTCCATGGTAGATGCTACTTCTTTGCTCATTTACAAATGGGGAAACTGAGGCCCAGAGCCATTACAAGGTTGTCTGGTGTTGCATAGCTGGTAAGTGGTGGAGCCATCAGAGCCTGAACTGTTACCACTGTTCTGGACTGCCTCCCAGCATCCCCCTCTGCATCCATCCTTTGCAGCTAAGCCCCCTTCTTGCCCCTGCTCCAGGCCAGCTGTCCACCCTCACAAAAGCCGATTGCAATTACACTTATTGAGAGTAATTGATGTTTGCTTTGGTGGTGGTGATTTCCTATAAAGAATATTCCTTTGAGAATGCATAAAATTGTTGTACATTTTGAAGGAATCAGCAACCTATGCAAGAGTGGAGTCTACATTTAGCTTTAACCTGTTTGAAATGTAAACACAGTACTCTTTTCCAAGCACCTAATGTCTGCCTAATGTGTGGTTTCAGAGATATTTTACCCCAAATAAAGAGCCTCTAGTGGTTTTAGAGGCAGTGATCTGTGGGAAGAGTATTCGGGGGCCTGAAGCAGAGAAAGTTTGGTGCACTGGAAGTATCTGGAACCAGGCACTCCTGTGTTCAACCTCCGGGCTTTTGCACAAGTCACTCCCTCTGTCAAGAACACTCTTCCTTCCTCTCTTTTCCCTGCTCATTTCTTCTCTTCCTTCAGTTCTCCCTGTAAAAATCGTCTCTTGGAAAGCTTTCCTCAGGTCTTGGTTAGGCATCCTTGTTTCCTGAGCACTCTAAATCTTTTACAATAGCTCTCTCCAAGAGGAATACAGGTTTTTCTCGACTTATGATGGGGTTATGTCCAGATAAACCCATTGTAAGTTGAAAATATCATAAGCCAAAAATGCGTTGAGTAAGGATCAAACAAGATCAACAGTTTTCTAAGACTTTTAAAATGCAGTCAAAACTTTTACACACGTACACACCCCTACACACACTGTTGTTTCACAAGATGGTTTATGTGTGTGTATTTCAAAAAGAAAAAAAGAAAAAAGAAACAAAACAGTCTATGATAGCACAGACATATTCACTCAAGTAAATCTTTGAAGTAAGATGAATCCCAAAGCTGATTGTATTTCAGAGTTGTGCAGTTCAACGATAGATTGAACTCCCATTCTGGAACCCATCATTGGGAAGTCGAAAAATGGTTAAGTCAAACCATTGTAAGTTAGGGACCGTGTGTATAAAGAACCACGTATGTAATTTAAAATTTTCTACTAGCTGTGTTAAAAATACTAAATAAAGGACAGGTGAAATTAACCTTAGTAATTTCTTTTTTAACCCAACTTTTCCACAATATTAACATTTCAATATACAATCAATACGAAAATTATTGATGAGATATTTCACATTTTTTTGAACAAAGTCTTTGAAATCTGGTGTGTATTTTACACTTACAGCTCAACTCAATTTAGTTATTAACTTTTCAGTGGTTAAAGAGAAATGTAGTCCTGCCAAAACAACAAAGCTGCATTTAATAGAAAAATAATTTACACTGCTTTTGTTTTTAAATTTAAATTTATTAAAATTGAATTAAATTAAAATTCAGTTCCTCGGTTTCAGAAGCCACATTTTGAGTGTTCAATAGTCACATGTTCTAGATGGTTACAAGTTACGTTAAGTTGAAATTGCCTGTTGATTTGTCTTTTCCTCCCATTAGATTGTAACCTCTTTGAGGTCAAGGATTATGTCTTGCTCGCTGTTATTTGCCAGTGCCTGGCACGGATCTTAGTGCACAGCAGGCTCAATAAATACCTGGTATATGGCTTGAGATAATACTTCTAATCCTAACTTTGCCGTTGACTTACTGTAGAACCCTCATAATACAAGTTCTTCTCTAATAAAATGAGTTTTTGGCCATTTTAGAAAGTCTTTTCCACTACACAGTAGTAACAAATGAATGTGAGCAAAGGGATTTGTGGTCAAACAAGTGTGAGAAATGCAGGGCTCAACAAAAGGAGGTTTCTTTACTCCAGGACTTCTCAGAGGCTGGAAGGCTTCAGTGCATTGTGATTTACTAAAAGGATTAAATTTTTAATTTAATTTAAGTTTAATAAACTTAAAATTTTAAACTAAATAGGATGTCCTATTCTTCCAACATGTGCAAGCATGGAGCTTTTTCTTCTCAGAGCATCTGTAGGACTGGTGCTCCCTGCAACACAATCCAGGAACGATTGGGCCGCTGTAAGGATCTTGAGCTGTAACATTCCTCCAGATTGAATCTGTATTTAGGGAGGTGGTCTCAAGGACTTGTGACAACGAACACCAATTTCTTTTCAGTTTTATGGAACTATCCTTTGACTAAAAAGGGATGGTAAAAGAACAACTCACTCTTTGCCATCAAGTGACTCAGAATCAATGCCTTACCTTATTTAAGAACAGATTGTTTCCAGATTAGAAAGCAGGAGTTTGGGGCTGGCCCAGTGGCGCAGAGATTAAGTTCACAGGTTCCGCTTTGGTGGCCTGGGGTTCGCTGGTTTGGATCCCGGGTGCGGACATGGCACCGCTTGGCAAGCCATGCTGTGGTAGGCGTCTCACATGTAAAGAAGAGGAAGATGGGCACGGATGTTAACTCAGGACCAGTCTTCCTCAGCAAAAAAGAGGAGGATTGGTGGCAGATGTTAGCTCAGAGCTAATCTTCCTCAGAAAAAAAAAAAATAAAGCAGGAGTTCTTCAAATAATTGCTCATTTTCAGAGAAGCAGTGAAAACAGTCTGCATCTATTTCCTCCTCCTATCCTACCTAAAAAGATGCACAAAGCAAATATGTTACTGTGCTTTCTGAATGGCCAACACAGTGTTTGAAATGGAAAGCAATACCTGGCTCATGATAGGGATAAATTATTAAATTGAACTATATGAATTTACCAATATTCAACCACTTTTGACCTACAAATATGACAACTTCATATGGTTTAACGTACTAATTATAGTCAGCCTCTTGGCTTTCATACCAGTTCGTGGGAATCTAAGGTGCAAATACCTTTCTGGAGAAAAACAGTTTGAAAATATATAGCAAAGTTGGGTTTTTTTAGATGTGAAAATACTTTATTTAAACCCTCTCAAGGGTGAATTATGAGAATTGTGTGTGAGTAACATGTCAAGCCGTGTGCACATTATGGATTCAAACCACAGCCCCACAGAATAAATGTTCATAAATCTTAGCATCATTATTGAATTGTTACCCAGCTCTATTTTCTTCATGCTAAGAAAGTGTAAGTTTTTCATTCCTTCTCTACAGGTCTCATATCCATCCTCCAAAGCTTTATCAAGTTCCCAGCATTCCATAGCCATGTCCCCTTGTCCAGATCTGTTCCTAGCCTTCTGGGAGGTTCTTGTTTGGTATGTTTAGTTACCTGGCTTCATCTCTGCTTAATAGTGTTGCTGGAACTGGGTCAGTTAATAACCACTCAGAGTCTCGTTCATACTGGCCACAGTCTTCTCATTCTGCGGTTTTATATTCAACGTGGCAAATGCCAGAACCTGAATCTTGGATCCACAAGCCATGAGGAGGCCTAGCAAGAGAGAGCTTTGGTGTCCAACAGACATATTTTCAATGCTAGCCCTGCACCTGACCAGTGGCAGATCTTATTCACGTTATTTAATTTTCTCAGCCCCATATTTACCAGCTTATTATAAGGGATATTATAAAGGATACACATGAACAGCCCACCAAAGAGATGTGTAGGGTGAGGTCTGGAAGGGTCCCTAGAGGAAGAGCCTCTGTCCCACAGAACTGGGATGCACCACCCTCCTGGCATGTGGATGCATTCGCCAACCCAGAAGCTCCTATAGCAATGTTTTAAGTGTGTGTATCTACGACTCTGAAATTCTGTATCCAGAAATTTATCCTAAGACCTTAAAGGATAAGTACACAAAGATGTACGTACAGGGATGTTCGTTGCAGTGCTGTTTATAATAGTGAAAACTGGAAGCCATTTAAACTCCCAATTGGTGAATCATAGTATATCTGTAAAGTGGAATATCATGATGGCATTAAAATAATGATGTGTATCTGCATTTATTTGCATAGAATGATGTCTATGACATATTTTTAAGGAAAAAAGTGGATTTCAATTTTAGCATCTCTAATATTGATATTAAAATAGATATTTATCTATGAGAGTATGTGTATATATAGAAATATATCTAAAAATATTGACATAAACATATTAATGGAAAGTCTATCCTGATGATAAGTATAAGAGAGATTAGTTTCCATGTGGCATAATACTTAAATTATCCTTCATATGTAATGCCCGGATATGTAATAGAGATTTCCTATTGTAGGAATTTCAAGGCTTTTGACCCAGGTAAGCTGAGTGGGTTGGAGATGGAGACAACTTTGTTTGTTTGTTTTAACTCTATGGACTTTTGACTCATGATCTCCGTGAATTTAACTTAGGAAAGAAAACTCTGGGTTGACTTTATGATCTTAGAGGTAATTCTGTGTTACTCTAATATGTAATAATGCTCTATGTGGATAATAACAGCTTGCTGTCAACTAGCTTTTTGGTGTGCTACCACACACGTTACATCACTGCCATTTACTAAGTACTTGATAGGTGGTTGTGCAAACATCTCTATTTTTACACTATCTCTACAAGGTAGGAATAATTTCCCCCATTTTGCTGATGAGAAGACTGAGCCTTCTGGAGGACATGTGACACAAGATTCCACTGCTAATGAAGACAAATCTAGGTTGGTGTTTTCTCCATTGTACTATGATTTTATCTTGCATTGTTTTATCCTAAATCACCCTCCACATGTGATTCCCCCAACATACTCCAGGAACTCTCTACCTGACACTCCTCCAAACTTTTCAACCAAGTATGGAGAAACTCCATGAACAGAGTGTTGCAATGAAATGCACAGCTGTAGGGGCGGACTTCCTGGGTCTGAAGCCTACTCCACCACTTATTTGCTAAATAACCTCGGGAAAGTTACTTACCTTTTTCACACCCCCATTTCTCCTTCTGTAAAATGGGGGTGACGGTAGTCATGCCTACGTTGTAGGCTTGTGGGAGGACTGATTGAGACAATTCAAGCAATGTAGCATAGCCCAGTGTTTGGTTCCTTGTATGTGGTGGATAAATGTTAGCCACTGTCATTAACTTTCTCTCCCTTATCATCATATTTACCACAGCCTCCCAGGGGCCAGGAAATGGAGACAGAGGTTAAGTGCATTGCCTAGGTTTGCACAGCTGATAAAAGATGGAGTAGCTCTTTTTTAATCTTTCCATTCAGCAGAGGACACGTGGTTTGTTCTGGGTAGAGCGTAGAAGATGTGACGGGGGGCTGGGGTAGAATGGCGTTTCTCCTGGTGCTACATGCAGTAGGTGGACGGAACGAAACAGCAACTAATCCAACCCAGCCCCAAACCACAAATGTCAACAGATATTTTATGGCAGGGAAGGTGCCAATGAACATGTCACATGCTCTTTTGAAAATAAATTAAGCCACATAGGGACTCTAAAGTAAAAAATAAGAACTGGGCTGTTTATGGATCTCCTCTGGCTCCAGTTTATGGTGTTTCAAATGCCACGGCAGGAAGAGGCGCCGTAGGAGGAGCCCTGCGATGTGACTGAGAGGTCGCCGGGCTCTGCTGTTATCTAATTGCATTGCACCCGGCAAGTCGTTCAGGGCCTCGGCTGCTGCATCATTACCGGTGGGGTAATAAACTCCTGCTTGTGGGTCTGTTAGGAAGATGACTTTAGGATTGAAGTCCTGGTTTGGTTTCTCTTTCTAAGATGAAGTTCAAATAAAATAAACGCAGTGGTCAGTTCCCCACAGGGTTTTACACCTGCTTCCCTTTGGAAGCCACGCAGGAGGTACCTGCTGGAATCAGAACAGAAGGCTTACTTGGAAATTATCTAGTGATTCCAGTTCACTGATTTCTAATATTTATTTTGTTGTCCGTGATAGATCCCTTTTTATGGAGGAAATTTAATGTAGAACCTCAATATATAAGACATTGAAGGAGAGTTGCCTAGCCAAAACAAGAAGGCCACATTCGTCAACTTTTCCCTTACCCAGATGCTGTCCCCATCGGTCCTTCCCAGAACTAAGGGCCCTAGAGAGCATAATTTGAAAATGGGCTCTTAAAGTTTGGTAGGCACAGAATCACTGCTGGTTCCAAAGGAGATGCCTGGGCCCCACTCTAAAATGACGGATTCAGAATCTAAATTTTGAACAAGATCCCCAGGTGATTCTCGTGTTCCCTAAAACTTGAGAACCATTGGCCTCTTCTAATACTTTCATTTTACAAGTGAAGAAACTGTTGCCTAGAGTAGGGAAGTTACTTGTCCATGCTCACGCATGGGTCCAAGCCTAAAGTCCAGAGCTCCTGGCCCCCAGCATCTCTCTTAGCCTCCTTAGTTGCAAGCAACAGAAACTCTGGCTAACATAAGCAGAAGAACTCATTGGAAAGCTATTTCATGGTTGGTAAAATGGTAGAGAATGCACAGCTCCCAGGAGCCAGGGCAGCTCCATTGGGGTAGATGGTAGAAACTAACAGAGCCTCTTCAGGGCACCACTACCAGGATAAGTTGGCTTCCACCATTTTTATGGCATTTTGTGAACAGTCCAAATCTCAGGAGAGAAAGCCTGGCTCAGCTTGTATAAGGAGGCCCCCATGGCTCAGGACCACAGGGAATCTTGATCCACATTTCCAGGAAGACCTGACTCAGTGGGTACAACAGAGCTTACTGAGGTGATGCTACCAGTAGACAGTGAAAATGGTGTTAGGAGGCAAAAAACGACATATGCCCACACACTCAGCCACCTTTTCCACCACACTATACTGTCCCCCTGTTAGCATCAATGCTTCACAGAAAAAATCCAATTGAAATGAAGGGGTTAAGGTAAATTCTGCGGATTAACTATCAGCCAAACGACATTTTAACAGCCTTTTTAGCATAGCCTGGCTGGGCTGAGACCTTCCTTGCAAAATGCCTTAATCCTTGGCCTCTAAATAGAGAGTTATTTTCAATTTCTTCAGTTCCTAATGTTTTAAATGGAACTACTGTTCCCCTTAGAGCACCCAGTGGCTGGCTGGAGACCTTTATTGATATATATATAAATTACCCCAATCCCCTCTGCTGCCTACAGATCCAATCATATTGAACTAATGCGCATATAAATAAAAACCTGGAAGTGTGGTTTATGGCAATAAGTAGTGCAGCCGAAGTTTATACCGTTCTACAAAGACACCTTGATACATTGCTGATAATCTTCATAATATGTTTAAAGAGGCAGTGTGTCAGCTCTGGCTGGAGCACCCTGGGAACCGAATGGGAAATATGATTCCTGAGCTTCTGATTGACCAAGAGAAGAATCTGTCCTGCCAGGAGGAGGCCCAACCCAGGCTGTAAAGGGCCCAGGGGCTGGAAATCTTTTCCCAAAGTCATTGGGCCCTAAAGTGATAGGTTGATCTACAAAATGTAGACATCTTTTTCGCAGTCTGTGTTCTGTGGTTAGTTCTGATGGTAGGCTGGCTTCAGAGGAGCTGAGGAACAGGCTAGAAGCGTTCTTCAGAGCAGAGGTCATTTCCCTGCCAAGATGTTCCAGGCGACACCCTGGAGTGATGTGTTTGCTCCCAGACGAAAGCGTCTGGGTGATGTACCTTCCCTTACCTGCCTTCCTTCAGTCCACTCTGTACACTGCAGCCGGTGCATCTTTCTGGAAGGTAAATCTGATTACTGCTGCTCTGCACACTTTCAACTCCATGACTTAACTCGCCCTGTGAGCCTCTGGGATTGTGAGCCATGCCCACAGCTCAGCCTCATCAGCTTCTGCACTGCCTAGACTGCCTGTTCCAGCCACTCTGGTCTTTTCTTCTTTCACCCCATTGTGAATGTTGTCATCTCTGCCTGGAATGCACAGTCCATATAACACAGAACCACTTCTCTGCCTCTTGGATTATTATCTTGCCCACATCTTCTGTTCCCCTTAAACAGAAAGTTCCCCTACCACTTTGCCTTTCCTCCCCACTACCCTCCAGCCTGAAGTGTACTTCCTGCCATTTGCGTCCCACCTGCCCATGCTCATGGTCTCCTTATTTACATACATTCCCCTGATCCTTCCACCTGGAAATCATCTCTTCCATGTCTCTCTTAGTGAACTTATCACTTACAACTTAATACCATATTGATTTATGTCAATTTATGTGTGTGTTAATTCCCCTTCTGGTCTGGGTATGCCTGGGACTGGTTCATCTTTGGATTCTCCAAACTCCTACTGTGCCTGTCTGTGGCAGGGCTCAGTAAGTATTTGCCAGCTGTAAGAATGAATGAACGTATAAACGCATGAGTGTTGGCCATAGCAGGAGATGCCAGCCCTGGGTGAGGACTCAAAGGCGGGACTTTGGGCAATGGGTATGGAAAGCATGAAAGTGCCTGTGTGCCTGGGAACCTGGAGAAGAGGGGGTGTGGAGCATGAGGGTGGCTCATGGGGGTGCAGAGAGGGAGTGGTCTTGTTCTTGGACATTTTGCCCAGGGCAAGCCCTGAAATTGAGCCCAAAGAGGAAACAGACAGACTCAAAGTAAGGAAAACAAATTATTTTTACTCTGTGTTACAGAAAAAGGCTAAGTGTGCTCCAGAGGTTTGGCCCAACAATCCTTTTGGGTAGGAAATATTAGAATTTGTATTTATATGTATTTCTCACTTAAAAAATTTCTATTTTTGATAGGTATTAATATGTATCTGATGCATTAGTGTTGTTAGATGTGTATGCAATTTGAAAACAAACACACGCATATATAAGTAGATTTCTATATATTGGATTGGTTAAGACAATTTTTTTCTTTAACGGAGTGTGCAATCAAAAAAGGTTATAGACTGTTGCTTCAGAAGTTCAATCCCTATGCTAAGCCAGAGCTTGTCAATTACCTGCCAACTTTGAACTGATATTAACAATTTGATCTATTATACAGGAAAAATATAAGGAGGTCCTTTGGCTTACCTGTTCACATGCTGTCTTAGGATCCCAGCTAAAGTTCAGTATATTGTCATAATAAAGTATCCTGGCTTTGGGATCTGTTGGCCCTTGTTTTTAATTCTAGCTCTGCCCATACTAGCAGTGTGATCTTGCAAGTCAACCTCTCTGGGTCTCAGTTTCCTCCTCTGTAAAATGGGACTGATATTAGTACCTACTCCAAAAATGAGGTAATTCACATGATGCACTTGGTAAAATGCCTGGCACATAATCGAGGCTCATACAGTGTAGCTACAAAGGACCTAGTCCCGGAATGTCAGTCAGGTGGTGATCACTTCTCTGTCCTGTGTCCACAGCAGATATCCATAATTGATCCCAGTCCTTTGTCCTTCTGGACTTAGATTAGACTTCAGGATTGGGTCACATAGTAAACTTTTTTTTCCTGGGGGCAATTGCAATCTCTGAAAAGCGTTTGCTGTGAGAAGCTGCTATGTACAGAAGCCACCTTGTGGACTTCCCAGCAGCAGCAGAGATCCCAGTGAGACTTGAGGAAGAGCTTTTCCTATTTAGGATCCCAGTGGGATGTTATCAAGCAGGTCTTTGAAAAGTTTTCTCTAGGGATTTTTGGGGCTATGGCAACAACAATGAGGATAATGCCTCACATTTTGAGCAGTGCTTTATAGTTTTCAAAGCACTTTCATGCACATTTTCTAACTTCATCTTCATAGCAACCATGCCTGGCAAAGCAGAGCAGGCATTAGAATCAGAAAAACAATATATTTTTTTTAAAGTAAAAAGAACCCTAAAGACTTTGTCCAACCTCTTCATTTTAGAGACAAAGAAATTGATGCTGGAAAGGGTAACTTGTTCCAGGTAACTTACTTGAAGCCCAGATGCTCATATTCTACTTCTTGGTATCAGCCACTGTGTCTAGTACATGCTTAATAAAGATTAATTGAAAAAAGAATGAATGAATGTTGTCTCTTAGTGGTTGAATCAGGACCACTAGAACTTTCCTTCTTGGACAGGGAGAGAACATTTTCCCCAAAGCCCCCTGTAACCATTGATTCCCATTGCCTATATGTTCACCCGGAAGTCCCAGCAGGTCCCAAGAATGAGAAATGGCCCAGCACAGGTTTTGGCTCTGACTGGAAGCTGTAAAATCTTGGGGAGAAAACTCCACCACTTTGGGAAAAACTGCAGATGGGGAGTCCTAAAATTCCATGGTCCAGGATGGAGAAGGAGCATTTGTTGGTGATGATTTTGAAATATTAGACTCTTGAAGATTTAACAATCCTATGAGATTAAGTTTTCTTTACCTGGGGTTGCAGCAGTGTCTGGGCTCTCCTCTCCGAGGCTCACACATGTCCTCCCCTACCTTTAGGTCTAGGGGAACCCCATCCCATCCATCTTGGGTGTTTTCATAAGTTTACCTTAGTGGAAAGGGGCCCATATGTGGCTGATCTTGTGGGAAAGCCTAATTTGAGTTGGCTTTCTGATATCAGAGGGTCACATGGAAACAATGAGAGTTATTTCTTAGTATTTGGGGAGACCAGACTAGTAGCATGGATATTTTTTATAGGGGCTAATCTGAATAATTCCTTCCTTTTGAATTGAATTCTTACTCTCTTTGAGGCACTCTAAGAAAGTACAGAATTTAAAGACCATCAGGAAACGACAACTGGGAGATGAGGCAAGACATCTACAAGTGAGATAATTAAGTGATAATTTGTAGATCTGACCAGGGTTAAAATGGGTCACAATTACAGCATTAGGAGTTCAGTGAAGGAGATCACTGTGGGCTGTTGTATTGAACATGAACTGGATGTGGAAGGACGATATCCATATTATTTAACAAATACTACAATAGCATTTCTTGCCTGCCAAACACTTTTCTTAGTAACTTACAAGTATTGATTCACTAAACTCTCATAACAAGATTATAAAGAAGATACTATTATCGTATTTTATAGGTGAGGAAATCAAGGTAGAGAAATCCTAACTCCCCCAAGTAGAAGTGGGATTTGAACCCAGGCAGCCCAGTGTCCAAAATCTTAGCCCCTACCCTGTGCTACCTCCTGGGTATATGGGATTTGGAGGGCAGAGGACAGGGGCAAGGTGTGGGCAACATATGAGGAAAGAGTTGGTGTTTACAGAGTACAGTGTATTCAAGAGAACCAACTGGGTTGGAGTATGGAGGTTAATACTGGGAATATCAGCATAGAGATATGAAAATAAGCAAATGGGGTAGGGTCTGATTATAGATAGTGATGCCTAATATACTATACTATGCTAAACTATAATCTGATTATAGTTTTGCAGTGGTTCAGTTCACTAAGTCTTTGATATTCCTCCCTTCAAGAGGTGGAATTTGATTGCACCCATTTTAAGCCTAGGCTGGATTAGTGACTCACTTCTAATAGAATATAGCAGAAGTAATGGTTGTGTGACTTCCAAGTTATGGTCATTAAAGGTGTAGTGCTTCCTCCTCTTTATCTTTCTAGGGTCTCACTCTGGGGGAAGCCAGCAGCCAGGATGTAAGGACACTCAGGAAGCCCTATGGAGAAACCCACATGGTGAGGAACTGAGGCTTTCCATCAACAGCCATGTGAGTGAGCCATCTTGCAAGTGGACCCTCCAGCCTCGGCCAGGCCTTTAGATGACTTCCGCCCTGGCCAACAACCTGATAGCAACCTCATTTTAACGGCTAAGTTCTCCTGGATTCCTGACCCCAGAACCTGGAAGATAATACTCGTTTATTGTTTTAAGCTGCCAAGTTTTGGGGTTACTTGCTCTACAGCAATTAATAACCAATACAGCCCTCAGGAGTTGAGGAGTGTTGAGGAGTGTAGACTTTAACTTATAATCCTCACCCCATGCCTACATGGAGTACCTGGTTGATAAATGGGTCCTAAAATGAATTATAGATGATAGGGGGCCATTGGAGGTTTTTGAGCAGGTGGACAACATGATGACAGTAATCTTTTAGAAAAATTAATGCAGAGTGGGTGGGCACGGTGATTTGGGGGTGGAGGACACTTGTGGTAGGGAGGCAATTCAGTCTGTTGAAGTGGCTTTTGCATGTAATGGTTTGGCTCCAGCATAGGTTCAGGGTAATGAGAAGGAACAGAGCAAATATAAGTTCCATGAGAGCTAAGCCCTTGCTTGTCTTTCTTCACCGCTGGAGCCACAGAGCCCTGCACAGTGCCTGGCACATACTAGGCACTCAATAATAGCTATTGAATGAGTGACTGAATATATGAGTAGGTGGGTGAGTGAATAAAAAAGATAGAAGTGTGGTGGCCCAGAAAACTTTGTTTCTACTTTTTTTTAGAAATAAAAACCCTCCGAAGATTCTATAGGTAATGTCTGGAATAGATTTCTGTGACCTCAAACTCCATTTTCTATTTCTGTAATCCTGATTGGGGCCAGCCTGTTTTCAAAGCCCATTCTCATTCTGAAGTTGATTTTAAAGCACTCCTTTTCTTTTCACATCATTCATGCCACAAACATTTATTGGGCATCTATAATATGCTTGGCATCGTGATGGGCCCTGGGGGGAGAAGATGAGTGAAGGCGGGTCCTGTGGTGCTTCAGTATTTCTTTCTCTGCTTTTATCTCTAGTCATCTCAGAAGTTTATTTTTGAAATAAAGATTCATTTTCTTAGTGGAATTCTTAAGTGAGGAGTGATGAGATGAATTCGGGCTTTTAGGAACTGCTTTTAGAACTTGTGGATGACTTCCACTGTTTGCTGTTCACCCTTGCTGATATGCCCCATTAATATTCAAAAGCTGTCACTTTATTTTATCTTTGTTCTTTAGTAGACTAGACTGCTGGCTGGGAGAATCTGGTTTGTCTGGTTTAGTCTTGTCACACTGTGGGGTAGGACAAAAAGAGACATGACCCAAGGTTGTTAGTTTTTTAAAAAATTTGGAGAATTTCTGTGCATTTTTCTTGGGATCACACCCTGTTTAATTGACTTCTGTCTCTTTTCCTTGTAAATAAAATTCAGCATTGTCAGGAATAATCCCAGGCCAGGCCTGCTGTTGAGTGGACAGTTGCTAGAGGGCACACAGTCTGGATTTAAGGCTGAGGAAAAGCTCTAGCAATGGCAGTTGTATATCAAGGGCATAGGCCTATTTAATAGCAGTTACTGTCTGGAATGCTGTGTTAGGAAGGATTCTGCTGTGTACGTGGGCTTGGGATGAAAGAGCAGCATGTTACAGGAATGGTGATGGCCCAGAGGCGTGGGTATGGGGACTTGAGGCACGTATTTGGAACAACAGTAGAAAGGCTGGGTCTCAGCTTAGGTGTTCAGGGTGAGGAACCAGATGAATGAAGGCTAAGAAAATTCCCATTTCCCTTGACTAATCTTTTCTCCACCTCTTTATCATCTCTTTCATCATTGTGTTCTTTCCTCCCATCTCCTACTTCCCTGCTCTTTCTTCTCATGCTCCGTTGTATCTGTTTTGCTTCTCCCTCTGCCTCCACATACCTCTTTCAGTTGATGTGAAGGGTCCCTTCCACACCCACCCTGGCTACACACATTTGACATAACTATGGCTCTTCCCCACTGGTCTAGATACAGTTCAGAACTTCATAGTTGTTAGGGGGATGGAAGTCAATGGCTTTACAAGCCCCTAGGCTCCATTTGCCTCTGATCCCTCTGGCCTTCTTGATAGGTTGGCAGAGGCACTAAAGAGGCTATAGGATTTGCAAGGTTGCAGCCAAGTACATGTCCAAGAAAGAGCTTTCAATATGAGGAGGATGTGTAGACATGTGACCCTTAGCTTCCCTCTCTACACTATGTGCAGATGGACATGCGAGTCTCCCCACAGCACTTCCTCTGGTTCTTCTCATCAGGATTAAATTCACTTAACATTTTAAGAGAAAAAAAATATCTGAAAATATTCACACAGTCAACTCTAAAGGACCAACTGTATTTCATTTACATTTGCTTTCCATTTAAGTCAAGGCAGGCGCGCTTGAAGCTGCTTCCTCTAGCAGAGGCAGACTCAACTATTATCATAATGCTTCCCTTTTCTTCCCTTCTCCACATTTGATAACCACATTTTACTCTTAAATATTTAGTTTTCTTTTATTCAATCTTTTAGTTTACTGTATTGGTGCAGAAGGGAGGGGGGAGACAGTCTTTTTCTCATCCCAGTTGATACTCATCTGTCTGCTTAAAATTATTATTTTTTCTTCTTTTTTCCTTTTTCTCTTTTTGTCACTTACCACCGTTTTGGCTGGTGGGTATAGGGTTTTTTTTTAACCTCTAAGCACATTGAATGTCTTTAGGCTTGCACGTTAGACAGGAGACTGATAGGATAATGATGATGGAATGTTAAATGCTATCTATGTAAATCAGTTCCATCAATGGGTACAAGATTCAGCTACTTTAGGCCTTTTTTTTTTTTGACATACATTTTCATTTTTTTTTAAGGAGAATAATATTGGATTGTTATTAACCTACTTTAGAAGAGCTTTGCATTACCAGACACATTGCTATTTTGCATAAAGCCATATTAAATTTTGGTATGATGTACAACATCATTTTCTCCTAAATGCTGCTTTTAACCTCCAAGTAGTTTCTTTTGTATTTTTGGTGGAGGACTGGTTTCTGATAGCCAGATCCTGAGTGGGAAGTAGGAAGAAAGAAATGAAGATCTTTATATGCTCTCTGCAGGCAGGGGAAAGCAACTTATATTTTCTCCACTTATTTAAAGTATGGAAATCAACTGAGTAGATTCTAGCACTGATTATGTTTTGAGGTCATCAGTGAAACCTCCAGTTCATCTCTGGGTTCTGGAACAAAGCTGTTGAGAGCCACCCTTGCAATAGGATTGGATTTGATTAAGGGCATTGGACTGATTATCACTTTTGGTTGCAAATAATAAGATTCAACTCAAAACTCGTTATAATCTAGAATACACAAGGATTTAAGTGCCTCAAGGGTGGTCTGGAAGCAGGACATTAAGAGATGTTAGGTTTCTCTTTTCTCTCCTTTGTCTCTCATTTCTCCCCCCCCTTCCCATCTCGCTCTTCACACCTGTCTCTCCCCATATCTTTCTCTCTCACCCCTCATTTTCACTTCCCCCTCTCTCTTATTTCTCTCTCTCCTCCATCTCTCTCTCCCTTCATTCCTCTCTCCCCATTTTTCTCTCTCTCCCCTCATCACTCTATTTCATCT